>NC_079212.1:102386932-102566337 GCF_029633865.1 Lampris incognitus | reverse complement strand
AAGTGAGCTGAACGCAGCGGTACCTAATTTGTCAAACAATATCACTGTTTCCTCCCTTCTGCCAAGCTGTGCCAACCAGCTGGCAGGATATGCCCATTCAGCCAAACGGTGCCAACTTGAGCAATGGCTCCGAAACTCTAGATTATTAGTCAGGGGTCTCAGGTGTTGAAGAATATGTGAAGAAAATGCATTTTTGAGCACTTTATTTTGTTGTTGTTACAATGGAGGTAAGCCTGCACCATATGTGTTGCTTTCGAAGGCCTATCTCATACGGATAAGTTATGAATTCTTCCAACATTAATAAATCCGGAACCGTTTGGAATTTTTTCGAACGGACAACTGCGTGTGGTTCCGGAGAGTGTGCTGAACGCAGCCGTACCAGGTTCGAACCGCTAGCCAACTGTTTTCCCCCTCATCCCCCCATTCAGCCATTCAGCCAAAATTCTGCCAAAATTCTGCCAATTCTGCCAACTCGTGCCCGTTTATGCGACGATTCCGAAACTCGGTAGATTTACTAAGGAGTCTTAGGTATTGACGAATCAGTAAAAAAAATCGAGCTGCTACCTCCCCTGGGGGCCGTACGGCACCTCCGTCTTCAGAGTTATGCACCGCATGTGGTGCATAATGCAAATCATAACCAAAAAATGTTTCCATAGAACAAAATTGGGCTCATCCGATTCGTCTCGTCGAGGTGTATCGAGAAATGTGAAAATCGTAAATTTTGGGTTTTGATAGTGGACGTGGATACAAGCTGTTGAGCTCTTAACAAAGTGATACAACGACCTCACTACCCCCTCCCCACGCTGGAGGACACCACCACAAAGCTCGCTGGAGCTGAGTACTTTAGCGTGTTAGACGCGCGGTCAGGCTATTGGGCCATCAAACTGAGCACTGAATCCTCAATGTTGACATTTAACACAGTGTTTGGCAGGTATCGTTTCCTCAGACTGCCATTCGGAATCGTGTCCGCTCAAGACGAGTTCCAGAGACGCGTGGATGAAACATATGAAGGATTGGACGGTGTGACGGCCATAGTGGACGACATACTAGTGTTCGGCAAGACTAAAGAGGAACATGACCAGTGTCTCAGAGCGATGCTGAAGCACACAAGGGAGCGAGGGGTGAGGCTCAACCCCGACAAGTGTCACATATGCGTGTCCGAGGTAAGCTACTAAGGCCACACGGTCTCACACGAAGGCATCAAACCAGACCCACACAAGGTGAAGGCGGTCAAGGACATGCAACCCCCACAGAACAAAGCAGAGCTGGAGACAGTCCTCGGGATGATCAACTACCTCGCCAGATTCGCTCCACACCTCTCACAGATAAACTCACCCCTCAGACAGCTTCTGAAACAGGACAGTGAGTTTGTGTGGGATGCAGTCCATGACAAGGCGTTCCAGGAGATGAAGAATCTCATTACACAGCACCCAGGTCCAGTACTCTCATATTTCGACCCGCAGAAAGAGCTGCGACTCCAAGTGGATGCATCCAAAAGTGGCCTTGGGGCTGTCATGCTCCAAGATGGCAAACCAATTGCCTATGCGTCCAAGTCACTCAACAGCACTGAAGAAAACTACGCACAGATAGAGAAGGAGCTCTACGCTGTGGTCTTCGGCTGCAAGAGGTTCCACGAGTACATGTACGGACGAAAAGTGATTGTGGAGTCAGACCACAAGCCTCTGGAGGCAATACTAAAAAAAGCCACTGGCAGCAGCACCACCCCGGCTGCAACGGATGATCCTGGCGCTCCAAAAATACGACATCCAAATCATCCACCGCCCCGGTAAGGACATACCGGTGGCCGACACACTGTCACGCAAGTCAATAGAACACCACGACAGTGACCTACAGGAAGGGATGGAGGCCCAAGTGCACACAGTCCTCAGCAACATCCCTGTGAGCGACACAAGACTCACAGAAATCAAGCAGGAAACGGCGCAAGATCCACAGCTCACCGCACTCAGACGAGCCACACTCACTGGCTGGCCAGACACAAAGAAAAAGTGCCCGCCCAGCATCCAGGAATACTGGAACCACAGAGCAGAAATCTCAGAAATGGACGGTATCCTGTTCAAAGGTGAGAGAATCATTGTCCCCCAAAAGCTTCGCAAGGACATGATACAGCGCATCCAAGCCGGCCACCTCGGCGTGGAAAAAAGCAAATGCCGAGCAAGAGACTTACTGTTCTGGCCTGGCATGGGGAAACAGATCGAGGATGCGGTAGCAGACTGCAGCATATGCCAAGAACGGCGCAGCGCAAATGCAAAGGAACCAATGAGGTCACACGCCATACCCGAGCGGCCGTGGCAAGTGATAGGCACAGACCTATTCACATGGAACTCACAGGACTTCATAGTCACTGTGGACTACTACTCCAGATTCTTCGAGCTAGAGAGACTTTACAGCTGCACCTCATCTGCCGTCATCATGAAGCTGAAAGCAGCAATGGCTCGACACGGAATCCCCGAGACTATCATCAGCGACAACGGTCCGTGCTACAGCTCTGGTGAGTTCCGCAACTTCTCACAGACATGGGGTTTCTCACACACCACCACAAGCCCCCACTACCCACAGAGCAACGGCCTCTCCGAGAAGACTGTCCAGACGGCCAAACGCATCCTGGACAAAGCCAAAGCTGAGAACAAAGACCCCTACATGAGCTTACTGGAGTATCGCAACACACCGGTGGACAACCTGAAATCACCGGCACAGCTACTGATGAGTCGGAGGCTGCGGTCCATTCTCCCATCAACAGCAAAACACCTGCAGCCACAGATCGCCAGTCAGGAGGATGTTCACAAAAGGAGAGAGGTATGTCAACAGCGCTAGCAGGCATACTACAACCGAACAGCCAAACCTCTGCCCCACCTGCCCGCAGGCACACCAATCCGCTTCCGGCAGGAGGATGGATCCTGGAGACCTGCAACTGTGGAAAGACCAGCGAACACAGACAGGAGCTACCACATCCAAACCAAAGAAGGTCAGATCTACCAACGCAACCGTCAACACCTGCGACAAAGCAGAGTGAACACTCACACTACACACACACACACTTCACAGCAGACTGTTACCAGCGCTAACAACAACACACAAGCCCATCAGCAAGAGCATACTGAACCTCCAGACACGAACAATCAGCGACAACCAGACACACAGCCTGGTTACACCACGAGGTCAGGTCGCACGATCAAACCAAGACAAATCCTTGACTTATGAATGGTAAAAAAAGAGAAAATTTTACACCAACCTGTACTATACCTGCTATGTTTTGAAAAGAAATATTTACAGCGTTCACTTACCTTGTGTACCTATCTGCTGTTTGCAGTTACCAGTAATGAAATGAAAAAAAAGATGAAATGTTATTACGGTGTCACATTTAGACAGTGAAGGAAATGTTTTACACTACTTTGTTGCAGTCCAGTTATATGAGTTCCATTTTCATATTCTTTCTTAAGATTGTATTCGCTTATAAACGTGCTCAACGTGGTCTGTATCTCTGCAGAGAAAGCAGCACTTTTCAGAAAAAGGGAGATGTAATATTTGCTAGTAATATTTGATTTGCTAATGTCCCTTACGGCTTTCCGTAGCGCCACAACAAAGTCACGTGATGTACGTAACAACGTCAGTCGGAATCCGGTCGGTGAATAAACACCCAGCACGAGAGAAGTCGTCCTTGCTTTATTAACGTTATAAGTTAACATAGCCAGAGGGCACAGATCATTACACTCCCTACCCTCAACCGGAAGCTGGCTCCCCGCTACGTCGGTCCCTACACCATCGACCGCATCGTCAACCCTTCGGCGGTGCGTCTCCATCTCCCTACCTCACTCAAGATCCATCCCGTCTTCCATGTCTCGCGCCTCAAACCGGTAGCTACCAGCCCCCTGTCTCCCCCTGTCCAAGCTCCTCCACCCCCCAGGGTCCTCGACGGTGGTGACATGGTCTGGGATGTCGATCAGCTGCTCGCCGTATGCCGCCGGGGGCGTGGGTACCAATACCTGGTGGACTGGGTTGGCTATGGGCCCGAGGACCGCAGCTGGGTTCCCCGGTCCTACCTGGCCGACCCTGCACTCCTGGAGGAGTTCTATCGGGCCATCGGACGGTCGCCCGGTGTCTCCCGTAGGAGGGGGGGTCCTGTTGTGGTTACACCGCCCCGAGCTGCCTCCCCGGCACGTTCAAGCCACTCCCCCAGCTCGGACGTGCCGGAAACATCCGAGCGCTCGGCTCGCGCTCTGAGGAGACGAGCGCTGCACTGCACCAGGTGTTTGCCATTATCCATCAGGCACACCTGTGGCAATCAGGCAGCCTTCTACAAGAAGCCTCCCAGAACGTCTCTCAGTGCTTCGACGTACTGAACCCTGCGGTGAAGTTCTGACAAGCCCTCCAGCGTTCCTTGCATTCTGTTTATTCCCCAGTGTCTTATCTTCGTGTCTCTGTTTCCTCCCAAGACTCTCCCTCCGCGATTTCCACGGCTCCCCGCGTCTCCCTCGTCCCCAGCGACCTTCACGTTTTCTCCCCGGACCTCTCCTGCGATCTCCCCCCTTGTACCTCTATCTGGACCCCTCCTTTCGGACTCGACTTCCCGGATCTCGGACCTGGACTTTCTCGGACAACCCCTCTTGGATCTCGGACTGGACTTTCTCGCCAGGTGCATGCACATTTTTTCAACACCCCCTGGTCATTTACATACAGCACCACACATAGGCTAAAAACACTCACACATAGTTATACACGCAAACCACGGGACACCACACATAGTTTATTTACACATCCCACTAACAGAACGCCTTTTTTCACCATACATTCCCCTCCCACAATAAAACCCCCCTTTGTAGATTTTGAAGTCATCTCGTGTCTGTCTGTCTTGGGTTTCGCCACACGGGTCAGGTTCTGGTGCGCGAGCATAACACGTAGCCTATTATCAGAAAAAGACCAAAGGTACACGATGACAGATACAGCCAGGGATGCTTGAAGTATGGGGTGCATAAGGGGATGCAGCACTTCCTGCTGGTGGAGGGCTGTAACTGCAAGGCAAAAAGTTAAAGTCAAGTCAATTTTATTTGTATAGCCCAATATCACAAAATACAAATTTGTCTCAGGGGGCTTTACAGCAACACAACATCCTGTCCTTAGACCCTCGCACTGGATATGGAACCAACTCCCTAAAGCAAAACCTTTAACAGGGAAAAAAGAAATAGGAAGACACCTCAGGGAGAGCAACAGAGGATGGATCTCTCGCCCAAGACGGATAGACGTGCAATGGCTGTTGTGTTTACACAATGTACAGGATACAAAATTGAAAGAGGATAAAAGAATTATAATGGAATTATAAAATGTATGAAGAACATGATGAGGATGCCAAGCAGTGTCCAGATGCCACCGGAACAGTCCAGGACCCGAGCCACGCGACCAGCATCACCACGTAAAAAAAAAAGAAAAAGAAAAAATAGTCACACATCTTAGTGAGAGAAGGATATAACATTGAAACAGGATAACAAAATTATATGGATTTATAAGATATATTAAAAGAAAATGTGATGAGAGGGATGCCAAGCAGCGTCCAGGTGGCGACCACCGTCACCACGGAGACCTGGGAGGAGGACAGACTGCACGAGCACACAAGGGAGATTCACACGAATGACACCATTCACACACACAGAAGAGACAGAAGACATCATACGGATATAGAGTGTGCGCGTGCGTTATCTATCGCTAGCCGTATTAGCGCGGCTGCAGCTCCGTCAACAACACGTATGGTACTGTGCTGCTCTGACACCCAGCGTGCTGGGGTTCGAGTTCACTGTCTGTTTTAGTCTAAATTATTTTAAGTACTTTCTGCCCCCCCCCGTCAGCTTAATTTTGTTGTACCCTATAGAAAATAGCAAAAACAAGAACATTGGCCGAGATACAAGTGTCTAACGTGTCTCTGAAATAGCAGTACTGTGTTTCAGAACCACGGACAGTGCTGTGTGTTGTGCGTTGTCACACGACTATTAGATTTGAACCTCGTTGCACACTATATACGGCAATGTGATTAAAAAAGTTTGTTAGTCATTCAAATTAATACACAAATCATGAATGTTCACAGCATTTAATATGACGTCGTTTTATAGACGTTCTCTCAGCGCCCCCTACTGACTGACTTCCCACGTCAAGTCAAGTTTATATGTATAGCCCAATATCACAAATCACAAATTTGCCTCAGTGGGCTTTACAGCAACACAACATCCTGTCCTTAGACCCTCGCATCGGATAAGAAACAACTCCCTGAAAAAACCCTTTAACAGGGAGAAAGAATAGGAAGAAACGAACCTCAGGGAGAGCAACAGAGGAGGGATCTCTCTCCTGAGACGGACAGATGTGCAATGGATGTTGTGTTTACACAATTTACAGAATACAACATTGAAAGAGGATAACATAATTATAATGGAATTATAAAATTTATGAAGAATATGATGCACAGGATGCCAAGCAGTGTCCAGACGCCACTGGAACAGTCCAGGACCCGAGCCATGCCACCAGCATCACCATGTAAAAAAAAACAAAAAAAAAACAGGATAACTAAAATTATATAGATTTATAAGATATATATATAAAAATGTGATGAGGGGAATGCCAAACAACGTCCAGGTGGCGACCACGTCACCATGGAGACCTGGGAGGAGGACAAACGGCACGTGCACACAAGGGAGACTCACATGACACCATTCACACACAGAAAAAGAGAAAGGAGAAGACATCATTCAGAGAGAGAGAAAAGATGTGTGAGAGAAGAGAACAGTTTTCAATAGTCATCAGTCATAATTAAGTCATCAATTAGTCATAATCTATATGCTATAATCTCATCATCAGAACAGTTCTTGGTAAATTCATTGAGACAGAAACTGACTTGCCATGCAGTACAGCTTGTGAAATACTCAACTTAAAGGCAACTAATTGTAAGCTAAGGCAACCGGTGAGTTTTAAGTTTGGATTTAAATGACTCAACAGACTCTGATGGTTTGATGGCAGCAGGCAGGTTATTCCACGAGAACGGGGCCCGCTAGGAAAAGGCCCTGCCACCAGCTGACTTCTTTTTAACTGGATACAGCCATGAAACAACTTTTGTATTAGTCAGAATACTCCCTTCTCTGGGACACAGTCCCTAGTTTTTTCAGTTTCACAAACAGATGGGCAATACAATAAATTAGATGCCTTATATACATGTAATAATGATGCAAGTGAAAACTGAGAAAACTAGTGACTATGTCATAAAAGGAGGGATTATTCTGAGCAGTACAAAAGTTGTTTCATGGCTGTATCTGGCATACCATTGTGCTTTTTCTCATAATAGGCTACATAATGAATTGGGCACCTTACTATACATTTACTGACAAAGCAAGCCAAAACTGGAAAGAACACTGTCAGGCATTGGTTTTCTTTTAATGAAGGGCGGTGAAGTGGTTTCATGTGTGCAGGTGATGGCATTTCAATTTTGCCATTTTACCTTCCCTCTTTTTTCATATTTTCCCTCCTTATACGTATGTAGTTTACAGATGGTCCCTTAGCAGCCAGTCAGCTCCCCATTAACAACAATGAAAACCAACTTTTTTGCAAACTCAACATATCAGCACAAGTGACACATCAAACATGCTTGCAATCGTCAGCTGATTGTGATGATTATCACATTTTATTATTAATTATGATCATTATTTTAACCCAGTGAATTGCCAGAAAAAAAAACAACATTTAATCATAAAGTCTGAATGTCCAGTATGAAAACAGCTTTACCACAATGTAATCTGGTACAGGCTGTTTGTGTATAGACCATTGCGTCAGTTCCGATTCAGACGTTCCACTGTTTCTTATGAATGGAATGATGAAACTGAAATGGTTACAACAATTCATACAAAATAATAATGGCTTCTGGTTTAATATTCTTTCTAAAGTATTTAATAAGTGTGGTGGGGGTAGATTTTCTGTTAAGATGTGATTTCTGTATTGCTAAACTACCTGTTAAGCTGTCTAGATTTCATGAGCAGGCTCTCTTAAATTGGAAACTGGTTTTATAAGCACAATTTCCCTCCTCACAGCTCTCCAATCTGGAATAACAGGTGTATCTTGTTTAAAAGAAAATCTTTATGTTATTATGATTGGGTGGAGAGAGGTATTTGGTCTATTTTACGTTTGATGGATTCAAGAGGAAATCTTCTAGAGTACAATGAATTCATTGATAAATTCAGTGTGACGTGTACAAAAAAACAATACCCAGTGGTTATCAAGGCAATCCCACAAGTAATGGTGAATATGATAAAAGGAATGTTGCCTTATGACGTGTTAGGACCGCAGATGCTTTCACTTTATATAGACAATCTCGACTTTACTGAGGAAAAAATGCACAGACAAAATTGTAAGGGGTGCCCTTACCTCCTACTCTTTCCTCTACCATTAAAAAGAAAAAAATCTATTAAAAGATTATCCTAAAGAGACTATAGTCAGAATTAGAACCACACACCTCACTCTCCCTATTTAACCAAAAGTGAAAGAAACCCATTTTAAAATGATAAATGATATATACTTAGCACAATAGTAAGGAAATTTGTGTTTGGTAATTATTTCTTTGTTGTAACCATGCTTCTTGGCAATAAATCTTGTATCGTTGGAAAGCCTGTTTATTTCCCTTTTAAATGGTGCCACATTTGTAAGGAACATGCATTTGTGGGGTGAGCAGCAGAGCTGAGTATGTGGGTTGCGCCCATGAGAAATTTGCCAAATCTTCTCTGCCAATGCCAAACAGCTTATTTTGCTGTTGCTATCGACTCGTTTTGAGCTGCTGGTACCCCAAGTGCTGACAATCAGGTGCCTGATGTAAGATTTATTGCCAAGAAGCATTGTTACAACAAAGAAATAATCTACCAAACACACATTTCCTTACTTTTTGTGCTAAGTTTATATCCTTGTAATGAGTTTCTGAGAGAAAGATTTAAAATTGATAAAAACAATTGTATGTTTTATGATTCAGAACATTTGTTTTTTTTACTTGTAATTCTACTAGAGTACCCCAGACCACGCCCTGGTTTAACACAACACTCCAAGGAAGTCTTAGTCAATGCTTTGGTCACATCATGCATTGACTTCTGCAATCTGATCCAGATTTCTGCAGCATGTTTTATCACACGTTCCGAGTCCACTGACCATGTCTCCCCTGCTGATTCAATTACACTGGCTTCCTGTGTCACAGCGGATTAATTTTAAAATTGTATTAACATTCAAAACTCTTCATAATCTATCCTCTGCTTCTCCTTCTCCTTCAGACTTACACCCCATCCCACTCCCTGCGGTCTTCACCAGCAGGTCGTTTGTCACTTCCCGCCATCAACCTCAGCACAAGCACGTGTCTGCGTGGGTTTCCTCCGGGGGCTCCAGTTTCCCCCCACAGTCCAAAGACATGTAGGTCAGGTGAATTGGCCGTACTAAATTGTCCCTACGTATGAATGGGTGTGTGTGCATCCCCGCGACCCTGCGAGCAGGATAAGCGGTTCAGATAATGGATGGATGGATGGCTAGATTTGCAGGCGGTGTCAAAAAGTCGTTCGTCTCAGTTAACCGCCTACATATTTTCTGAAATTATACATTTATGCCTATTTGTTCTCTTGATTATGACTCCTATATGATAATTTTGCTCAAAATATAACTGTCTCAGGTGCAATACTTTAACATGTCCCATCTGGTAACACGGCCCCGGTTATCTCCGATTACCTTTAGAAACTGCAGCTCATGCCTCATTTGGTGTTAATCGAGAGCACAAATTAACAAAGTGATTAGTATTTACCTACCAAAACAATAACCCAAATTAATGACGTGGGAATAATTTGATGTTTAATAATTTGACCAATTCATGGGTACGAACTATAAAATGCACGCTCAATTAAGTTATCCCATTTTGTCAATATGTAGTTTTACTTGCCTTGTGTGCTTCCCTTCATTAAGGAGACCAAATGAACATCACGCCATGTTTGAACATTATCAAAAATGGAAATCACCTCACTAAAACAGGTCGAACGCATCAGATTTACTGAACTGCCAAACAACGATCCATCCATCCATCCATGATCTGAGCTGCTTATCCTGCTCTCAGGGTTGTGGGGATGCTGGATCCTATTCCAGCAATCAAGTGCTTAAATTACCTCAGTTAATTAGAAAAGATGTAAACCAGCAAATCTACACTTGCACTTGTCATAAAGCTCTAGTCCCCACATCATACACTCCTACTTTGGATTTAAAACGGGTGTTCAAATACACTGAAGCACTTACGCAGTTTGTGTTAGAACTGAACATTATATTAAAGACTGTGCAAGTCCAGTGTTACAAGACCTAAAGAGTGAAGCCTATAAATGCAAGTGCCCGTATTGTTGAAACCACGATCCTTAACTTCCACTCCAGCTCAACAAACCGAGTACATAACCACAATTTTACTCAGTACAGCGATTTATTAAATATTTACACAACATAGTGTAGATTCAAATTTTACTTTGAGTCAGACAGATGAGAAGAGCGACAAGCACTGGAAAGGTTGCAACAACAAATGTATGTAATGCATGTCCCTCATGAGAATTGCACAAGCAACACCCCCAGACAAAGTTTCCTTTAAGATAATTTATTTTGTACAGTAAAACAAGAGGTTTAGCAGTTGCTTTTGTTCCATCATCGTACTCTTGTTTTCTTGGGAGGGGAGGAAAGGATGTTTATCTGCACACTCAGAATGTTTCATGGTTTTAGGGCAACCACTTGTCTGTGCACGCTCTGTTATTCAATATCTTATAAAGATGGATAATTAATTGAATCATAAATGGCATGACTTGAACATCATGTTAAGATGTGAATAAGGAGCAGCTATGACCAAATCAAACAAAATAATGAGGGGAGGGTGCATTCAAGAACGCCAACAACACTCCAAAACAAACCACAACGTTGCAGATACAGAAAAGCTCAACCACATTTTGGCTGACCATTCCAATTATAAAAAAGGAAAAAAAACAAAAACCTTATTTGCTTGATTTCTCTACCCCTATTAGAAAGGCATGTTTGTGTTGTGTCAAAGAGAACATTGTAGGGGGAGTGTTGTGGGGTTGTTGAACGCAGCCCTCTCTGGTACAGGTAGGCCAAAGTTTAGGTGTGTTTTGCTTTACTTAGGGGGCCTATAAGCGATCTTCCTACTCTTCAGCACTGACCACCTGTGTCTCTTCATGTAGTAGACCAAAGGGCTGACGATGGCAACACCCATCAACAACTGAGGGGACAATGAGGGAGAGAGAGATGGAGAATGTAATGAGCAATATGAATAGTTTCCATGTGCACCAAGACATAAGACATCAACAGACTGAAATATTGCTATATTAACTCATAATTGAAACAAAAACTACAAATTAATAGTAAAACTTGTGTACAGGGACTCTGAGCCATACTAGTTTGGAGGCTTTTTGCATAGTCCATCAGAAATGGGCAGTGTCGAATGTTCTACTCTACGTTCTGTCCTATGCAGGGCCGTTTTTCACCTGTGTCAATGTGTTGAGTCTGTGTGTTCGACATTTGTGTGGACATCTTATATTTGCAGATATTTTATCTCTGTGTGCTTGATTGTATGTATAGCTATTCTGTGCCACCATGTCCAATAGGTGTACCTTCAGTCCCATGCGTTTGCGTTGGTCATGCTCCGGCTCCGCAGCCCACCTCAGGAAGGTACACACGTCCTTAGCAACCTGGCTCATGGTGGCAGGTGTTCCTATGGCAACACAGACAACAAATCAACAAACATCATCAGCACTGATGGACACCATCCCATTGAAAGACAAAAGCCACATTTTACAGCATTCATAGTCAGTTTTCCATCTGACAGGGTCTAATTATGCTGTGGCCATTTAGCATTCTTCATAAATAATCAGTTAATTAAAATCAAGGCAGAAAATGGTGCAAGTGACACTTATCCACACAATACAAAGGAAACATATTTAAAGGTACCTTTCAATCTTTCTCACAGTTTTGACCTGCTGTGCAACAAACATGCTACGCTGATATTGCACCCTGTTGTAGACAGGAGCTCAATGTCCACACACATACAATTATTCTCACTCCCCTCTCTGCTCCTTACCATCCTCATACTCTAGCACCTCATTGTAGATGGGTGGGGCCATGCCGATAGCTTGGCCAGGGAAGTATGGGTTGTAGTAGAGACCCTCTCTTACTGATACTCCTGCTGGAGGCTCACAATAACCTGTCAGCAAGCTGAACACATAGTCCTCTCCACCATGTCTGGAGAGGGAGAGAGAGAGCAAGACAGAGAGAAGGGGTGGGGTAAAGAAGGAAAGACAAAAAGATAAGAGGAAAGAGCAGAAAGGTCAAACAGATAAGAAAAAATTGAGACTAAAACATCACACAGCTGTTTGCGTGCTTCAGAGGATAGACAAAAGAGAGCAGAGCAGCATTCCATCATAGGTGAAGAGGAGAGCAACAGGTGGGGAAAGAGTACGTGTGTCTTTTTCAAGATTTTTTCCCCTTTAGTTGATAATATGTTACCTGGCATTAACGATGTAACTGAGGTCAGGCGGCAGGGCGCCATTGTTGGCTGCGCGGGCAGCTTCAGGGTTGGGGTAGGGCTTAGGGAAGTAGTCGGAGGGCTTCCCTGGTCTGGTAAACATCTCCCCGTTCTCATCGGGGCCGTCCACAACCTCAATCTGAACAGGAGAAAGGACAACGTTTTCTTTGCACTAGCTTCAGCTCATGCTGCAGAAACACACAACGGAGACTGTGTTTCAAATATATATCATGAATACTGCCATTATCATTTTCTCATGTGCAATTCATCATCAGATGTAAAAAAATCTTCAGTGTAAAAAACTCAAGCTCAAGTTATTATTACTGTAGTTTTTTTTTTAAAGTTAGTAGTGATATTACTGTAATGCATGTTTTCATTTTTAATTCATTGACCTTTTTTATTTATGTGTACTGCTTAAGCTCAGTGTGCACTGCAAGCGAAGACGTGGAGCATGTACCGCAGCTGACATGCAGCCATTCTGTCAAATGTCACTGTTTCCATTGAGCATGGCTGAAGTCACTGGCATAGCCAGGAATTTATTTTGGGAGGGACTGAAAAAAATATATTCAACATCATCAATTTAGGCTAACATTAAACATTTTTATGAAAAATGTTTAATGTTATCTTATCTCTTCTGAGTAAAAAGTTTAGGTACCTGGAAGAAATGACTGCTACACATTAACTTTTCCCCCTTCTGGATAGATTTCTCTGTTGTCTAGTTTGTTTTCTGTTTTGTTAGCACTGTTCTTCCAAATATGTAAGACATTTATGAAGCACTATTTTTTCTACAACACAAAAACATCTGTAAATAACCCAAAACCTTGCTGCTCACTCTGTATCTATGTGATGCATCTATTAGACATTACGACCATGAGCCAGACATGATATGACTGAGCCACTGGATATTTATTATCTTCTGGATAGATATTATAGCATTTACTTCATACTATAAAGAGTATGTAATGATACCCAAATCAAACACGCACACAAACACACACAGAGAACAACTTACCTCCTCAGCAATGGTCTTAACCTCAGCCTCTGTGTGCGAGACTCCAATTAGGTTTCTGAAGGCCAGGTACTCCATACTGTGGCAGGCCGAACATACCTGCTTGTACACCTGATATCCACGGCGAACACTAGGGGAGGAAGGGAGAGATAAAGTTGTAAACATCAGTGTGGACCAGGGGTCGTGTTAACCGAATATTTTCCATCTTTGACCGATTTTTTTTTAACAATGACGGAAAAATCTAAAGGCTGTCCATCATTTGACCGATTAAATTCACATGCAACACTATTAATAAACACACGCAGACCACCTGTTGTAAACCCCACTGTCCACTTGGTGGCGATTGTGCATCATTAATTAGCTCTGCATCTTGTCTTCTTCATTGCCAACTTGTTTTAAACAAACTAAGTAGGCTATCACAAAATGTCACGGCAGCTGAGTGTTCGGTATTTCTTTCAAAAGACGAATGTGGTTGATAAACGAGCTGGTGAAAAAAGAGGGATTGATGAGGTGGAGGATGAAAGACAAGAAGAACCTCAAATTAATTCTGATGATGACGAACAGCCAGCGGCAGTTGACGACAACGAGCAGGCGGAGTCCGCGGAGAAAGCAAGTGGTAGCAACTCCACGACCAAGAGAGAATACTGGGTTCAGTGGGAGCAAAATTACACCTGGTTGAGGAGGGAAGGTGGAAAAATGTCCTGTGATGTCTGCAGGAAAGCTGATGTGCATAATGGATTTGTCAGAGGGTGCACTACGACGCAGAAATCGTCACTGAATGATCACAAAAGCAGCCGTAGCCACATTGAACACTAACTAAAGCTGTTTCAAATTCATTTTCTGCCCATTCTTCTTGTTAAATCTGAGGTTCAGAGAAATTAGATTTTACTGTAAAAAAATAAAATAAAATAAATCATTCATGAAAAGAGTGTCAGTGTCTCGTTTGCTCCTTTTTTCTCTCTTATAAATGCATAATCTAAGTTTGTTCTTCTGTCTATATTAGTGTTATTCTGCATATTAAATGTATTGTGGTCGATTGTTATAGAAAATTAAATGCTATTAAATAGGCTATATATCTATGACGGGTAACAATTGATGGTGACCGAATTTTTATGACCCTGTCCGTCATCATGATGGACAACGAGAAAGTCTAGCGCGAACTCTGATGTAGACCAAACTATGGCAGGCAGGATACACTTGCCTATATACTCATCATTACCTAGAAATGCGAGCGAGAGATAGTAAAAGGGAGAAAACTATAAGGGCAAGGCTGTGTGTAAATTAATTTGGTCTATTGAAAATATGAAGGAACCTGTACACCTGCTAATAAAAACAACCACTCAAGTAGACATACATAAGAAAAATAAAATAAACAACAGCTGCTGCTTTCACAAATCTACTCATATTTTCATATGTGTGTGTGTTCTGGTGCCACAAGTGATCCTTGGGTTGCCACTAGGGCATTTCATTTCAACGACCACATTAACTCTTAACCACATCAAGTTCACCAGGGATGATGTGGAAAAACAACAGGTTAGCTTTCTTAGACTGTGAAATTGCAATAGCAATTTGATTGTTGATGTTTACCATAAACTAACACATACTGACCAGTACTTAATGTTTGACTCTCATCTACTGGAGCAAAAAGTTTGAATCTCATCATCCACTGGAGCAAAAACTAGGAGTCATCAAGGCACTATACCACCAAGCTGACAACGTCCCCACCGACACAGTGGCCAGGTAAAGGGAGAAATCCCACATTAAACAGGCCCTGGTTAAGTGTGGTTATCCTAACTGGGTGTTTGTCGCAGCCAGGAAGATGCCCAAACTGCACCAGCCGATCGAAGAGAGGAAAAGGACAACAGCTGCCTAAGCGTAAACCAGTGGTGATTCTGTATGTGGCGGGAGTGTCGGAAAAGTTGAGATGCGTATTTCCCAAACACCGCATCTCGGTTGCTTTCAAACCTCAAAACACGCTGTGTCAGAAATTGGTCCACCCCAAGGATCGAGTCCCCCGGCACAAACAGAGCAATATAGTGTACACTGTTTAGTGCCAGGAGGATTGCTGTGACTTGTACATTGAGGACACTAAACAGACACTGGCCAAGAGGATGGCACAACACAGGAGAGCTAACGCGTCAGGCCAGGACTCAGTAGTCTAAGGGTGGGGATACCTGCAGTTAGTTTAGACTCAATAGGTTACTTGGATGAGTGATGAAATGTATCTGTCAATAAACGTTGTATCCAGATGAACTGATTCAACTTTCTTTGACTGAGCGCTGTGGTAGGAAAATGGAGCCTTGCTGCCTGGACATTCACAGTGAACACAGAGCGAGGAGCTATAAATGTTTCAGTGGGTTTTTATCAAAGTATGTGTGCAAGCTCACCAGTCTATGGTCCTTCTGACAAATGTTTGTGGGTATCAATAATTACATGATGCAGCATTATGTGAATTGTTCTGACAATCAGTCAACAGATTTATTTTCTGGACCATTGTTGATTAAGCATCTCCTTGTTTTACTTACATTGGAATATTGGAACAACTGTGTGAGTTGGCTAATGTTGGCTTGAACACAAACATGTAGGTCCGAATAAAAAAAACTGCATAAAAACTCTGAAGTCAAGAAACAAAAATTAAATGCAAGTATATCTGTTTCTAAATACTAGCACATCAAAGTTACTTTACTGATTCCCGTGGGAAGACCTCTGCATTTGACCCATCCTAATTACTTAGGAGCAGCGGGCAGCCACAGCGCAGTGTCCAGGGACTGACTCCAGTTCTTAGGCCAGTGCCTTGGTCAAGGGCAGGAATACTGACCTAACATGCAAGTCTTTGTCTTGTGGAAAGTGGAGCACTTGGAGGAAACCCATGTTAACATGGAGAGAACATGCAAACTCCACACAGAGAAGACCAGTCGTATTTGAACCCAGGACTGCTGAGCCACCGTGCCATCAAATCTACAAATCATGGTATAAGTCTTGAGTCTGTTCTGCTCACCATTAGACCAGCAGCTGAGAAGGCATATTATGCTAACAGTAGTGGGAGAAATTGTTTTAAGTGACTGATTAAGCTTCATGGATATTCTTAAATGGGGGGCAGGCATAGCAAGTGAGGAACAAATAGTGCTATCACTGCATATATGCCTTTTGTACCTTGCATGGTCCAACGAAGACAGAGGTCCACCATGGCTCCAGGGGTAGTTAGGGGGATGGAGCTCCAGCTCTGAGGCTTTAACAGACTGATGCAGCATTAGGGCAAGCCCAGCACCTCCAGCCGTGACTACACCCAGTGTTGTCAGGGCCACTTTCTTGTTCCGTGGCAGGCTGGCAAATGACATGTTAGCCTACAGAATGACAGAATCTTATCAGCATTACAATGAACCCTGCAGCCTGTCTAACTGTTTCTCCAAAATTAATCACGAGTTTAGAAACCACCATTACTTCAATACATGTCATACACAAGACTTTGTGAATAGTCAAACTTTCATAGCAATAGTTCAAACATCAAAAAGTTAAACAACAGTAAAATGTAGGGATGTAGTCATACCAAGTATGGACTACACAACTAATGACATGACATAATTTATCCCTACTGTAATTTCTGTGATTGAAATTCTGTGTGCATGGTTTTTCAACAAATCTGAAACAGCGGTTGTTCAGTAAAAATTGTGATTAAAGTGGAAATAGACAATTTTTTCCTTTAAAAAATCATTACATAGTAAATGTTGATTGCAGAGTGTAATGGCTTCAGAATAATGACACTACTGGCGTTTAGACTGATTCCTTTTAAGCCTCGCTTTCACTATCCCATCTGTCTGCCACCAGGTATGATCTCCCAGGAAAATGAAGGCTCGATTTATGGTGCAAAGGAAGTGCATCAACCATTATGTAACCAAAAGAAGAAGATAGCGCTTTTGTTTTTCTGTGGTGGCTATCGGCAGCTATCCCCAGTAGCAGAAATGGCGGATGGTGGAACAACTGAAGTAACAGTTGGAAACTATCCAGCAAGAGAAAAAGAACCCCATTGACAGAGGAGGCAAAGAAGGCAAAGAGGGAGAGTGATAGAAACAGAGGTAAAACAAGAGTGAACCTCAGACAGGCATTCATTCGATAGAGAGAGCTCCGGGACTTGAGGGTTCCAAACCGACATTCAATTGGCATTCTTTCTACTGGATCAGTAACACAACCTGCCTACTTGTGAATACTACATGATGTTTTACTCTGTCTTTATCATAGCACTGAGATCGAGGTTTCTAATTCAAATGGGGATTCTTATGGTCAATTATCATTTCTTCACAGAGTGAGGTTCTGAGGAAAATGGAAAGCGATCCAGTTGTCTTTGCAACAGTGGCGCAAACAATAATACCACTTGGAAACACCAGGGGGGAAGTTGAAAAGTTGTCCGTTTCCACTTTAATATATCAAAATGACAACATCTTGAACAATACGAATATCACTTTAACCATAGCTGTGAAACCCTATACACAGAGCAGGGCATACTGTGTGGGATGTGGACAAATTATCATCCAGTTGTTGACTGGAGTGTTGACCTCAGCCCTGCAGTCTTCACCCCTCATCAAAACAACACCACAGGACACAATTAAGCAAGCACTTTTTTTAAAGGAGGTAGAGCAGCTAAAGTGATAGCAACTAGGCTATATCTTTACTAGGTACTGTACATACAATTGGTATATGATTTGAGAAACAAAATGATCTCAGTCAAGTTTTACCCTCTTATATTGCACTTATAAATATTTCAGAATATGTCTGTTAGCATACAGCTACAATAGGCTGCCAAATCACAGAGCTATAGGAGACTGACAATTTATTATAACTCCTATGAAACTGTCCTTCTGATGGTGCTTTTGTAACCAGACAATAGTCATAAGATCATCGCGTTCGGCTTACTAACTGCAGCATCACTCAGGTTATCACTGATGGCTTGGTGGTTAGAGAGACTGCTTCTTTCTCAAAAGGTATAAACTTGGATTCACACAAAGGTTGACAATTGTGCCCCAAAAACCATGTGTATTGATCAAATAAATGTATGCTGGTTTAAGACCCTCAATTACCACCTCTTCTGCCACTGGATCATGTTCTGGATCAGTAATTCCCAGCCAAGTGCCATTGAGGGTCAAGAATATGAAAAAGCCAAACGTGTATTTCAACCAAATACCACACCAATACCCCCCCCCCCCAAGTCAAATGTATAGTGATTGGTGAAATCAGGGATAGTGAGCAGTTGAAAATGTAATACCCACAGGCTTGTACCTCTGTGGCACAGGGTTGATTTTGACTGTGTCAGCTAAATAACTACAACATCAAAACATTAAATAAAACACTACATCACATCGGAAATTATTTAATGTGCCAATACAAAGAATCATTTGTAAAACTTCATAAATCAAAAGGTTCCAGTACCAGAGGTTCTAATATCAAACTACTAGTTAAACAGCACACTATTCAATTGATTATTCAATCTTACCTCAATGTAAAAGGAAGGTTTAGAGAAACATATTTATTAATCCCATTCAACAAGCACCATGCAAACCCAAATACTTTCGCTTCAACAAAATGAATCAAGGGATGACTTTTATTTGTTGACCTAGGTTTATAAAGCAGCAATCTACACAACTGACCTGCACATAATGCTTAAATGTAAGACCGCTCATTCATTGCTGTAGTGAGGCCTATAAGTCTGTATGACATTAAAAAAAATGCTATTACACGTTTAAGTCTAGCTTTGTGTGGGGTGAAGCTTACGCATTGCAAACACGAGTCGCATTTTGAGAGCAGCACTGGTGGCTAATACACGTTGGCCACGTTCCGCCGGAAGTCCTTTCAGTCCTTGAGACGACAACTAGAGCTACCTGGCTAGCTCGTTAGCTCAATAGTATCAGGACACATTTTGGAATCTAAGACACAGATGACAGATTTCTACCTATCGCCCTTGTAATACTTTGGGTCTCTATATTATCAAGGTATTATCCATTGACTTGCATCTCTACATTGTACAACATAAACGTTTGGTTTAAATACAGGCGAACGCTGCTCGTTTGCCGGTTAGCCTAGTTTCCCTCTCCAACAAGGGAAGCACTAGTGAGCTAGCTAGATAACCGTTAGCTGGCTTGACAAAATCTACGGCAACACGTCTAAATGGTCTATTTATAGTGTTAAAATTCAACCTGTTGTAATTCAAAGCCCTCTGCGTCCGAGGAACAAAGCAGCATTTGAAAATAATGTAAGACCATCAAGAAGCTCTAAAAAACGTTGCATAGCTCGAGTGACCTTGCCTAACCCTATGTAGAGCAACCTAGTTGACCGGCTAAGGCTAGGCTAGCTAGCTGTAAGGACAAGTTGGTCTTTACTTTTATCGAAAACATATGAAAATCGACTACCGCTCCTTAATGACATCTGCCATCATACCTTGGAGGCCTTGATTGTTTTTGGCGTGCTCAAGAGAGTTCTCCCACTGCCGGACAGCGCGACAGCTCGTAGCGCCGCCATCTTCGCTCGTTCTTGTGCCTCTGAGAGGACTGGAGGAGGCAGGCTGCATCACGTCCCCTCCGCACTGCCCCCTCCCCGTTCGGCAATTTACACAACCTGTGTTTACGCAACCCCTTTTCTGCATTACGTTACATCATTTTGTAATTTTTTTTTCTGGATGCACAATTACGACAAGAAATCGCTTGGCCATTGGTTATCTCATTATGCAGAGGGTTAAACACCAAGTTTTGACAAGAAACCCAAAACCGAAGATTTCGTGGACGGTAGGAGAACGTCGCCATCAAGTGGCAGCTTAATGGTTAAACCTGACATTTAACCTACATTTGTATCCGGCGTCTTTATATGCTGACACTATGTTACATGAACATAGATTATGTGTCCGTCTTAATCGTCCTTCTGGAAGTCTTCTTGCCTACAGCATTGTGAATAGACGGCAAGGCAAGGGTAGGCGACATTGTGACCTTATGTGAACTAAGCGGGTCCTGATGGATTTTGCATGAAATACATGTAAACATGAAACCACTGTAACGACATGAATCATCTACAGGGGAATTCAAACAGCATTTCACAGTGGGCCACTGTATTTGTCCTTAGCAAAAAGAAGGTCTTAAGGGTTGCACCTTTGTTCATGATGAGTTATAATAGTAGGCTACTTTAGTTCAATGAACCACTTTCCCACTTTGATATTATGCCATCCTTAATCATCATAGTCCTCAGTGGTGAAGTAGTTGTCCTACAGCTGCAGCAAAACGACGTTTCAGTTCCCCTTTAAAATCAGAATCGGATTAATTCTGGATAACTCTTCTGGATACAGATGGGAAGAGACTAAATGAAATTATTGTCACACCTTAAGGGAAAGTGGGTCAGTCTGAGACCACAATACATCAAATGTGGTGCATGATACATCATACAAACAATGAACAAAAAATACCCACATTACCATTAAGCAGCTTCATGTTGGTGATCAATGTAGAATTTCTATTGTCTGAAAACAACTCTCATGATATTATTACAAGATAAGCAATAATATAGTGGTACAAGTAACTTGTTTTACCTGGCTGATTAATCACTTTCACTTTCACACACTTTATAATCCCCCACATGGGAAATGTTATTGCGGTATGCAAATTACACCACTTATATATTACAAGAAATCGGCATATATGTTTGGATAACATATAATCATAATGTAATAACAATTTATTTGAATGTGGTTTCAGCTCTAGCTTCCATACTGATCTGATGCCTTATTCTAATCTATGAAGAATTCAGAAGGATACGTTGGAGCAATCAAACCCTGATGTAAATACATATTGCTGGAAAGCTGGGGCACTTCTAAACATTTATTTTATTAGTTTTATTGTCAGTTTAAGGCACTCAATATAGTTTTCCTGGTATTTCCCAGATTTCAGTCATATTTCAGTCCCATGGGTGTATTTCCATTAAAAATACACAACAATTTTAAATATCACTATTTAGTGTAGACAAGGAAACACCTAGACTCTTTAAAAGGTTTCTGTAGCCTGTAGTTTTAGCACATTTTGTGTGTTTTGTGGTGGATAATCAATGTTTTGGCGTTGTCCCCAACCCAGAGTTTCCAAATGTAATACCATGTCACAAACATTATCTTCTTCTTCTTGCCCGTTCGGCTTGTTCCCTGTTCCCCAGGGGTCGCCACAGAGGATTTGATAGTTTCCATCGGTACCCTGTGAGGGCACGGCATTGATGGCAGTCGTTGTTAACCCAAACATGTTATCACAAACATAATCTATTATAGATTAATGGAAGTACTGTGCACACATTAAGCAAACATATACATAATTTATTATGTATAATTCACACCTGTCCCTTAATATTATAATATTCCACTTTTTTCCCCACATTAAGTTTACTTGGTATCCACATGGCTGTCAAAAAAGAAATTATAATTTGATGTCAACAAAAGTAAGGAAATTTACTCTTCATTCTTTGTGTTCGGTGTGTGCACTTGTGTGTCATTACCATGAGTCATATTTTTGTATATTTAATTGAGTTTAATGAATTTTTACCACTTTTATATTCATTTTGATGTTCATTAGATGTAGCTAGCTAACTAAACGTTGCTAGTCATCAATTAGGCTAGTTCTTTGGCAAAAATGGCAAAAATGTCATCACCAGCACAGTCATCACTTTTACATTATAGATTGTACTGGTGATTATGAGTCGTGGTGGTGATGATACTATATCCATTTAGTACATACATTTCTTCCAATTTTAAATAACTTATCTTAAATGAAGAAATGTACAAATGTGCGAATTAATAGTAAAAGTATTTGTAATAAACTAATGCATAATGTATAATATACTAAACTAATTTATTACATGTCCTGTGTTTAGGTGTAATATGGCTCCAAAAGCAGTGGCAGCTGGTGACTCAAAAAATTGGGGAGGACAGGAAGAAAACCAACGCATGGCATCATGTTATTTTACACGAGTTGGCTACTTAGCTCTACTTTCTTGTATTCAAAGAAAAATTGAGCAGTAAAACCATGGCTTACAAGATTTCTTAAAAAAAACAAAATTTTATTTTTACTTATATTTCATTCATATATTTATTTTATTTTTACAAAAACAATGAAAATGTGTTATTATTAAAAACAAAGCAAAAATGTTATGTGTGTTATGAGTTCTGCCTGTGGGAGAGTGCCACTCACTTTACATTTTGGGACATTATCTTCATATATCCTGTGAGGCCTGTTGGGATGTTGAATGTTGGCACTATGACTAGAAAAGAGAGACAGCTGGCTGATATGATGGAAAGAAGGAGGGTACATAGTGTGCAAGAGACCAGGTGTAAGGCCAGGAGCATCAGAGGTGGGTTCAAACTCTTCTACCGTGGTGTGGATGGAAAGAGAAATGGGGCAGGGGTAATCCCGAAGGAAGAGTATGTCAAGAGCGTGTTGGAGTGATGGACAGAGTGATGAGTATGAAGCTGGAAATCGAAGGTTTGATGATGACTGTTATCAGCACATATGCGCCGCAAGTTGGGTGTGAGATGAAAGAGAAATAACTCTGAAGTGAGTTGGATAAAGTGGTGGAGAGTGTACCCAAGGAGGAGAGAGTGGTGATTGGAGTGGACTTCAGTGGACATATTGGTGAAGGGAACAGAGGTGATAGGTAGGTATGGTACTAAGGAGAGGAATGTGAATGGACAGATGGTGGTGGATTTTGCGAAAAAGATGGAGATAGCTGTAGTGAATAAAATTCCTTTTGGAGGAGACCTTAACGATACTGTTTAGGACAGAAATAGACTAAACAGTATCGTTAAGGTCTGCTCCAAAATAATGGGAGTCCAGCAGAGAGACTTGTGCTCCCTCTGGGAGAAACGTGTGGCCCAGAAAGCAAAAGGAATTGTTAGCCAATCTGACCACGTCCTGTCCAGTGAATTCACTGTAATGCCCTCAGGCCGGCCTATAAAGCGCCCCCTAGGAAAACAAATCGCTGTTCTAGGTCCTTCATTCCTTCTGCTATCAGGCCATTAAATGTTGAGATTAGACATTTTAAATAAATGCTTTATATTGTTTTAAATCACAATAGTTGGTTTATACCTTGTCTGTTTTTCGCATGCCTTGTGGGCCTGTGCGTTCACTGACTGTAGTGGGGGAGTGTAACGTGCAATGCATCTTAGAATGCTTCATTTATTTATTTATTATTCTATTCTTTTGACTTGCCCTTCGCCTGGTCCTCGTGTGAGTCTTCATGCAGGGCCACATGGGGGTGGCGGTGTGCATCTCTTGCCCATGTACTGATCTGTCTATTGTCTCTGACATGGTGATGATTGCCACTTGTCTGTGAGTTTGTGTATGTCTGGGTGGACTGTAAGAACCGTATTGGCCTTGTGAGATAAAATAAAGTTGTCTGAATCTGAATATGCATTTCAAGAAAAGGGAGGAACACAGGGTGACGTGTAACAGTGGAAGAGGGTGCACACAGGTGGACTATATCTTATGTAGGAGGTGAAATCTGAAAGGGATTGGAGGCTGCAAGGTGGTGACAGGAGAGAACGTAGCTAGGCAGCATCGGCTTG
The DNA here is from genome assembly GCF_029633865.1 of Lampris incognitus. Lineage (NCBI taxonomy): Eukaryota > Metazoa > Chordata > Actinopteri > Lampriformes > Lampridae > Lampris > Lampris incognitus. Next base: position 102,542,181 of record NC_079212.1, on the reverse strand, counting down.
TGGTCTGTTGGATGACTTTAGAGATCAAGAAGAGGAAGAGAGTGAAAGCAGAGCCAAGGATCAAATGGTGGAAGTTGAAGAAGGAAGACTGCTGTGTGGAGTTCAGGGAGGGGTTAAGACAGGCACTGGGTTGTAGTGAAGAGTTGCCGGATGGCTGGGCAACCACTGTAGAAACAGTGAGAGAGACACCTAGGAAGGTACTTGGTGTGTCACCTGGACAGAGGAAGGAAGACAAGGAGACCTGGTGGTTGGAATGAGGAATTACAGGAAAGTATACAGAGGAAAAGGTTGGTGAAAAAGTGGGATAGTCAGAGAGATGAAGAAAGTAGACAGGAGTACAAGGAGATCTGGCATAAAGCGAAGAGAGAGCTGGCGAAGGTTAAGGAAAGGCGTATGGTGAGTTGTATGAGAGGATTGGACACAAATGAAGGAGAAAAGGACTTGTAACGACTTGTAACAGAGGGAGGAAGCTGGGAAGGATGTGCAGCAGGTTGGGTGAGGACGGATAGAGATGGAAATGTGCTGACAAGTGAGGACAGTGTGTTGAAAAGGTAGAAGGAGTACTTGAAAGGGCTGCAGAATGAAGAAAATGAGAGAGAGAGAAGGCTGGATGATGTGGGGATCGTGAATTAGGAAGTGTGGTGGATTATCAAGGATGAAGTGAGGGTGGCTATGAAGACGATGAAGAGTAGAAAGGCGGTTGGTCCAGATGACATACCTGTGGAGGCATGGAGATGTTTAGGAGGGATCCCAGTGAATTTCTTAACTAGATTGTTTAATACTAGTGAGATGATACCTGAGGAGTTGAGAAGAAATACACTGGTACCGATTTTCAAGAGTAATGGTGATATGCAGAACTGTAGCAGCTACAGAGGTATAAAGTTGATAAGCCACAGTATGGAGATATGAGAAAGAGTAATAGAAGCAAGGTTAAGAGGTGATGATTAGTGAGCAGAAGTATGGTTTCATGTCACGAAAGAGCACTACAAATGCGATGTTTGCTTTGAGAGTGTTCATGGAGAAGTATAGAGATGGTCAGAGGGAGTTATATTGTATTTTTGTGGATTTAGAGAAAGCATATGACAGGGTGCTGAGAGAGGAGGTGTGGTATTGTATGAGGAAGTCAGGAGTGCAGTGAAGTATGTAAGAGTGGTGCAGGATATGTATGAGGGCAGTGTGACAGATTTGAGGTGTGCAGTAGGAATGACAGATGGGTTCAAGGTGGAGGTGGGATAACACTGACGATCGGCTCTGAGCCCTTTCCTGTTTTCAGTGGTTATAGACAGGTTGATGGGCGAGCTCAGACAGGAGTCTCAGTGGAATATGATGTTTTCAGATGATACTGTGATCTGTAGTGAGAGTAGAGGGTATGCTGAGGAGAGCCTGGAGAGGTGGAAGTATGCATTGAAGAGAGGAGGATTGAGTTAGCAGGAGCAAGTTGGAATACCAGCCATCTATCCATTATCCAAGCCGCTTATCCCAATCGGGGTCACAGGGATGCTGGAGCCAACCTAGCAGTCATTGGGTGGCAGGCAGGGAGAACCCCTAGACAGGCCGCCAGTCCAACACAGGGGCAACACATTCGCACCTAGGGACAATTTAGTATGGCCAATGCGCCTGATTTACATGTCTTTCGACTGTGGGAGGAAACCGGAGCACCTGGAGGAAACCCACACAGACATGGGTAGAGCATGCAAACTCCACACAGAAGATATCCAAAGGAGTTGAACCAAGTGCAACTGGACTTGGTATATATCCGTGAAGATGTTTCCCCTCTCATCCAAGAGGCTTCCCCAGGTCGTGCCTTTCTGACTAGACCAAGCTAGTCTGACTGGCTGTTGATGAGACTCAGATATTTAGCTTCTAGGAGTCGTGTCAGAGCTATTGATATGCGTGGCTCTTTGTGTCCCGATGTTTACCAACACCCGTTGCTAACAGAGCCATAGATATGAGTGGCTCTTTTGTGTACCGATGTTTGGCTGCGCCCGTCGTTATCGGAGCTATTGATATGCGTGGCTCTCCTGTGCTTCGATGTCCAGCCGGGCCCGTCGCCATCGGAGCTATTGATTTGCATTTATTTAGCAGCGACGGTCGTTGGGGGAGTTAATTTTGACTTCATTATTCAGTGGTCATGAGAGTGGTTGGAGCCGTTAGTGACCGACTGTTATTCTCGGAGGCTCGAGTCTCCTGGATAGAGATGAAAGGACGGCATTGTAAGTGGGATATAGGTGGTGATGCAGACCTCCTCCTCTGTTGAGGGATGGTTTTTCCAGTTTCGAATAGATGGCTTCCTTCACCCCTCTTTCAAACCATCTATCTTCTCTGTCCAAAATATGTACGTTGCTGTCCTCGAAGGAGTGTGTCTTCTCCTTTAGGTGTGGATAGACTGCTGAGTCTTGTCCTGAGGAGTTTGGCCTTCTGTGTTGGGCCATCCGTTTGTGTAGTGGTTGTTTGGTTTCTCCTATGTATAGGTCCGTGTAATCCTCATTGCATTGTACGGCATACACCAGATTGCTTTTCCGGGTGTGTGGTACACGGTCTTTGGGATGAACCAGTCTTTGTCGGAGTGTGTTGCTGGGTTGAAGTATACCGGGATAAGGTGTTTGTTGAAAATTCTCCTGAGTTTCTCGGAGACCCCAGAAACATATGGGATGACTGTGCTCTTCCTTCTGTTCCTTTTCTCCTCGTCGCTCACCTGGTTGGTCTTTTTGGAATGTGTTGCAGTTTTCACAAAGGTCCAACTGGGGTAGCCGCAGGTTTTTAAAGCTCCCCTCAGGTGTTTGTGTTCTTCTTGTTGGGCCTGAGTGCTGCTGGGCACATTGTCAGCTCTGTGTTGCAAAGTTCTGATGACGCTCAGTTTGTGTTCCAGCGGGTGGTGTGAGTCGAAAAGTAGATATTGGTCTGTGTGTGTAGGTTTCCTGTAAACCCCAATGTGGAGGCTCCTGTCTTCCCCAATATGGATGTCACAGTCCAAGAAGGGCAAACTGTTCTTTACGTCTTCCCTTGTGAACTTAATGTTCTTGTCCACTGAGTTGATGTGTTTGGTAAACGCTTGCACCTCTTGTGTTTGGATTTCAACCCATGTGTCCTCCACATGTCTGAACCAGTGGCTCGGAGGTGTTCCTCTGAAGGAGTTCAGGGCCCTGTGTTCCACCTCTTTCTTATATAAATTGGCCACAATGGGCGATACTGGTGAGCCCGTTGCACAGCCGTGTTTGCGTCTGTAAAACTGGCCCCTGAATTGGAAATATGTAGTGTTCAGGCAAAGGTCCAGTAGTTGGCAAATCTGGTCTGGGCTGAGGTTGGTCGACTCCTAGAGGCTAAATATCTGAGTCTCATCACCAGCCAGTCAGACTAGCTTGGTCTAGTCAGAAAGGCACGAACTGAGGAAGCCTCTTGGATGAGAGGCGAAACATCTTCATGGATATATACCAAGTCCAGTTGCACTTGATTCAACTCCTTTGGATAACCATGACCTGGATGAATGAGAACATTCACAGACATATCCACACAGAGGACACCCCAGGGTGACCCCCAAGGTTGGACAACCCCAGGGTTCGAACCCAGGACCTTCACGTTGTGAGGCGACCATGCTAACCACTGCGCCACTGTGCTGCTTGTTTTCACAAATCACTAAGAAGAAGAAAAAGGACAGAATACATATGCATGAATGAGAAGGAGAACAGCGGATTGGTGAGGATGCAAGGAGTAGAGGTGGCAAAGATGGATGAGTTTAAATACTTGGGGTCAACTGTTCAAAGTAACAGAGTGTGGAAGTCTGTGAATGTTCTCATTCATCCAGGTCATGGTTATCCAAAGGAGCTGAATCAAGTGCAACTGGACTTGATATATATCTGTGAAGACGTTTCACCTCTCATCCAAGAGGCTTCCTCAGTTCGAGCCTTTTTGAGGTGAAGAAGAGAGTGCAAGCAGGGTGGAGTTGGTGGAGAAGTGTCAGGAGTGATTTGTGACAGAAGGGTACCAGCAAGACTCAAAGGGATGATTTACAAGATTGTTGTGAGACCAGCTATGTTTTATGGCATGGAGATGGTGGCACTGACAAAAAGACAGGAGGGAGAGCTGGAGGTGGCAGAGTTGAAGATGCTAAGAGTTTCATTGGGCAGGACAAAGAAGGACAGGATTAGGAATGAGTATATTCGAGGGACAGCTCAGGTTGGACGGTTTGGAGACAAAGCAAGAGAGGTGAGATTGAGATGGCTTGGACCTGTGTGGAGGAGAGATGATGGGTATATTGGGAGAAGGACGCTGAATATGGAGCTGCCAGGGAAGAGGAAAAGAGGAAAGCCAAAGAGGAGGTTTATGGATGTGGTGAGGGAGGACATGCAGGTGGTTGGCATGACAGAGGAAGATGCAGAGGACAGGAAGAGCTAGAATTGGATGATCCACTGTGGCGACCCCTAATAGAAGCAAGCACAAAAAGAAGATGATCATTGGACTAAATTGATGTCAATATTGTATTCTAGTTGTTGAGTGGTTAGGTAGGATGTCATCTGTTGGAGCTTCATTTTACGTGTTTTGGCCAATAACAGATGACACAAGACAAAATTCTTGCATGATGTCATTGATAACCCCCCTCCCTCAAATCTCTGACTGGGTATTCACCAGTTCAGTCAGCTCCGCTGATTGGTTTACTGACGTTATACGCTAAATCCAGAGCCTCTGGCTAGACCTGCTCAAAGGGAGGTTCGTCCTCCCCTACTTCGTCACCTCCATTTTAAAAGTCAGGACTCACGAGCTGCTGGGGTAACAACCGCTTATAATGGACATCAATGGGAGGCTTGGGGAGGTCGGACCTCCGTACATCAATTTTCAATTGCGGTAGGGGATGCTTTCAGTATTTTAACATGGAGAGACGATATTTGTGACTTCGAAGTGTTAAGATAGTAATATTATCAGTATTTTAACAGAATAGTTTGTTAAATATACATGTGTTTACTTTTCTCGTTGAAGTTTATTTTTCTCTGAAATTTTACGGAGGGTGGTCCTCCCTTTTCTCAGAGGACAAGCCTCTACTCAGAGGCCAAAAGCTCACAGAGACAATAAATAAATGATCCAGGCATGCGCTACACCTGCAGAGAGAGGGAGATATACCGTAAGAAAAGAGATACAGGGAAATTGAAGTCTATTACCTTGATGAGTCCAGGAGAACACAGACAGGGAAAGAGATGGAAAATTAATCAACAGAGGAAGAGAGCAAGGGACGGGAAGAATCAGGATATGAAAAGGCTACTTTCATTGAGGACCCCTCCCTCCACAACCCCCAGAGGTGCAACCAGAAGAGCTCCAGCATGGGCCAAATGAGAGAGATGAAGGTGTGGGTGTGCCTGATTCCTTCCAAACTCCAAGGCAGAGAGGACATAAAAAAGTCAACAGCAATAGAAGGAAGGTCTACCATGATCTTAATGTGACTTAAAACAAGCCAGAGAATGCCCTGACAAAGCTAGACAAGTCCCCAAGAAGAAAATCAAGAAAAGGAATACAAGCAAGACATGGAAATCTCAGGAAGATGCTTGTGTAGACTAGGTCAAATGACCATAGAGTTGTTATCATCCATGATGGCACAACTGCAGAACTGAACACAATGCAACTTTTATTTATTTACTTGTATTAATTTACTTTTTCATTTTATACTGACAATGTCCTATTGACAGGTATGTTACAGGTTAGATTCAGTTTTTGTTGGGTTCACAATGAACCTTGACTGTTTTATGTTTACCTTTAAAGGATTTGATATTCATACAATGTGAAATGTTAAAGCTTCCAGATTATATTCAGCCATCATTTGGAATGAGCCATGCTTGTTTTGTTCTTTAACAGATTCTTGACTGTTTTTATACAATTTTGTTTATATCGTTCATTCCACATGGTTTTGAAATGGTCTCGTCAGTTTAAGCTTACGTTAGACCATTTCCACCAGACTATTTTCTAGGCTGGGTAAAAAAGTCCCCTTGTTCACAAAACGTATAATTGTTCACTTGACAGTTTTGCATACTCGTTGAATTAAAGGTCTTGATGTGAACAAATTACTATTTGGTGTCTTGGCTGGAAGTCATGTAAACTTAAGCACTTACATAACTTTTTGGAAACCAGTTTGGTATTAAACTGAAATGTCATCATTTATCGTCAAGTCAAGTCAAGTCAAGTCAAGTCAATTGTTTTTTGTATCGCCCAGTATCACAAATTACAAATTTGCCTCAAGGGGCTTTACAGCAACACAACATCCTGTCCTTAGACTCTCGCATCAGATAAGGAACAACTCCCTAAAAAAAAGCCTTTAACAGGGAGAAAAAAATAGAAAGAAACCTCAGGGAGAGCAACAGAGGAGGGATCTCTCTCCCAAGATGGACAACATGCAATGGATGTTGTGTTTTTACATAGTACAACACTGAAAGAGGATGACAGAATTATAATGGAATTATAAAATTGTGATTGTGATTGAAGGTTATGATCATACGAGTTTGTCATCACCCTAACAAACTGTCTCTACCAGAACTGTACAGTCATCACCACCACCATGCATATTTTCAAACTTATATCATTATAAATTACAGTAAGATGGAACAGCTCTATAGTTCTGAAAAAGGTGGACAGTCTAGCAATTTAAAAATGTCTGCTATTGCTAGACTATTCAGTATGTGATGTTTGATTCACATAAATTCATATTCCATGTCACAGTTAAGTAATGAATAATAAAAAAGGCCAAAAAACTTGTAATTTATATTGGAAATACAATTCATTAAACATTTTCTCAAGTCCTTGATAAAATAGACTACATTTCATGTTATAACAGGTTTTAAAAGCACAAATTTATAATTTCATTTGTACTTTCTACATGTATTAGATGACGTAGTAGCAATGACATATTTGCTTGACATTCAGAAAACTAAGATAAAAATCCCAAATTCCCTCCTCGTATGGTCTCACCCGAGTTCATGATGGTACACCTCCCAAAAGGATAAGCAATTTGATATATATAAACGTCACATTTGAAACCTTAATATTAAAAATTCCCGGAACCCAATTCTACCCTTAATCTGAGAAATGCCACATACACGAAGAGGACAAGATAAATCTTTTACATTTACACACAGTTTGTGTCTAGAATGAACTGATTCAACTTTCTGGGATTCATAATGGAAGTACTCATATTGTCCACTAGATGGCAGTGTAAGCATTGAAAGTGTCATTGATCAAGAGCCAGGCAAGGTTCGATAGGCGCCGTGGTTATTGGAGGGTCAAGCAGAAGTCTTTTACTCCAGGGTAAATGAGGAGGAGAGTAGAATGTCAATTAGTCACAGTATTGTGTTGAAAATAATCAGGTCTTATATTGTTGCCTTTATTTTTCAAGATAATGCTTGCTTCGCCTACATTCATTAGGACTCCACACATATGATAACCACAGTTTGGGCCACTGGGATTAACAGCCCTGTTAAAGAGCACTAGTCTCTGATGGAAGAACATTTCTCATTTGCTTAACGAGCCGTGTATTCAAGACCACTCAAGTCCAGACAAAGTGTTAGGGAGACGAGTCTGAGTCAAGTCCAAGAATGAAGTTTATTGAGTCCAAGACTTCAAAATGACAAGTCCAACTCTGTCACGGTGGGAGCAGTAATTGAGGACCCAAATGCAAACACGATAACAGGTGGAACAAAAGGCTTACTGGTAGGAAATATGAGGGTATCAGGAACACACACATGATGAGAACATGGTAGTGACATGGTACAGACATGGAAGTGACATGGTACAGATGTGATGACATGGTGGTGACATGGTACAGATGTGGTGAAATGGTGGTGACATGGTACAGATGTGGAGATATGGTGGTGACATGGTACAGATGTGATGACATGGTGGTGACATGGTGCAGATATGGTGACATGATGATGACATAATACAGATGTGGTGACATGGTACAGACATAGAGACGTGGGGATGACATGGTGCAGACATGGTAACATGGTGGTGACGTGGTACAAATGTGGTGACATGGTACAGATGTGGTGACATTGTGCAGACATGGTGACATGGCGGTGACATGGTAAAAATGTGGCGACATGGTACAGATGTGATGACATGGTGGTGACATGGTACAAATTCGGCGACATGGTGGTGACATGGTACAGATGTGGTGACATGGTACAGACGTGGTGACATGGAACAGACATGGTCACATGATGGTGACATGGTACAGACATGATAACATCGTGGTGACATGGTACAGACATGGTAACACGATGGTGACATGGTAGAGATGTAGAACGCTGTGACAACAAACAAACTAAACATCTCACTCTCATCTCTCATCTTCAGCCGCTTTTCCGGGGTTGGGTCACGGTGGCAGCAAGCTAAGTAGGGCACTCCAGACGTCCCTCTCCCCAGCAACGCCCTCCAGCTCCTCCTGGGGGATCCCAATGCGTTCCCAGGCCAGATTGGACATGTAGTCCCTCCAGCGAGTTCTGGGTCTACCCCGGGGTCTCCTCCCGGTAAACCTCTAAAGGAAGGCGCCCAGGAGGCATCCTAATCAGATGCCTGAACCATCTCAACTGGCTCCTTTCGATGCGAAGGAGCAGCGGCTCTACTCTGAGCTCCCTCTGGATGTCCAAGCTCCTCACCCTATCTCTAAGGCTGAGCCAAGACACCCTACGGAGGAAACTCATTTCAGCCACTTGTATCCGCGATCTCACCCTTTTGGTCACTACCCAAAGCTCTTGACCATAGGTGAGAATTGGAACGAAGATTGACTGGTAAATTGAGGGCTTTGCCTTCCGGCTCAGCTCCCTCTTCACCACAACGGTCCCGTATAACGTCTGCATTACTGCTGATGCTGCACCAATCCACCTGTCAATCTCCCGCTCCATCCTACCCTCACTGGTGAACAAGACCCCGAGATACTTGAACAAACTAAACAGCCAAACCTAAATACACTTTGGGACAAATTGGTAACAGAGGAAAACTGGACAGGAGTCAGGACTGGGATTGGTGTTTCAGAGCAGGACAAGACATTAGTTACAGACCAGGGCTGGAATAGCCCTGGTTTGTAACTCGAATAGTCTCTCCATAGTGAAAGTAAATTTCACTACACCAATATCTATTTTTTTACCTCCGACAAGGAGGAAATATGTAAAATTTTAATTTTCCAGTGTTTCAAGGACTTAATAATAACAATAAAGAAGAAAAATAGATTAGCTTGCACATTGGTGATCTACACAGTAGAACTTTTACATTAATTTAAAAAAAATCTTGTACTTGACTGGTCTTGAAAAATGATTGCGAGTCTGTACTGTCTGAGACCGAGCCAAGTCCAAGTCATTATGCAGCCAAGTCCCAGACGAGATCGAGACCTTCAAAATCCAGACTTGAGACCAGACTCAAGACTAAGTCCATTCTCGAGTACTGCAACCATACTGATCCTGTGCCAGGCCAGCACCCTTGTTCTAGAGACTATACATGCATACTTATACACCGTAGACTCTTGATGGGGATAGAGCAGTAATCACCAGTCAAATGCTGGTTATTTTTCATTGAGACCAGAAAATCAATCTACCGATTTACTCAGTTCCCCAATTTACTGAAGCTTCTCTTGTATTCAGAGATTAAAATAGGGGGGGAAATCCATTTAAAATATTTAAATTGACATTTGAAATACACTGTAATTAAAACATTTAGTTGAAAAGCTCTCTCCTAACATAATAAGTGCATACATGATTCCTTCTTATGGAATAAAAATGAATTCAGTTATGAGTGAAACTGCAGATGGATTTTTACTGCTTGACCGCAGGTATATGTTAAACTATTTATCATTCCCCACGATGCCTGTCACTGCCTGGCATGTCTGGCTGATAAGAGGTCTCTTAATCTTCTCATGTTGGTATGGGCCATGTCGCGTGATTCACCTTTGCTCAATCAGCAGAGCACAATGTTAATGCTGAAAGGGTTAAGGGTTTCATCCCCATTGGGACCGTGCAGGCTAAACGCATGCCTTTCCTGAAACTTGTGGGTTCTTGGGATAAAAGCAACGGTAGAATGGGATGCTCTCTGTATTTGAATTCTGGTAATAGTTATCTATTTTTTTAAAAATATATTTCTTTGGGTAGCATGCATTTCTTCCTGGGCTTGTTTATCAATGTAACTGCATGCAAGTAGCCCCACTGGAATTTGAGCATATTATACAAGTGGATGCTTTGAGCCTTAATGCTGCAGTAAACAACAACACATGCACGTGTGTGTTTGTGTATGTGCGCGGCCCTGCACACATTTGAGAGTGTAAATGGCAACTATTGATCTGCCATTTTTTGGTTCCATATTTATGTTTAGTATACAGATTTGCATTTACGGTGATTTGACATTTTCTCTTACCTGTTATTGGTTTACCCGTTCGCAAGCTGTTGGCACTATATATACGTTGACTTATTTCATGTACTTACCTGTGATGTCCACGTGAGGGCGATCTTTTCCTTGTTGTTGATGCTGTAGAGCGGAAGTGTGTCATTGAGTCAGAGCTTGGCGGCACGTGAAGGCTAGGAGACGCTACATGTCAAGTCTACTACTACTTTCGGCTGCTCCCGTTAGGGGTCGCCACAGCGGATCATCCGTTTCCATTTCTTCCTGTCTTCTGCGTCTTCCTCTGTCACACCAGCCACCTGCATGTCTTCCCTCACCACATCCATAAACCTCCTCTTTGGCCTTCCTCTTCTCCTCTTCCCTGGCAGCTCCATATTCAGCATCCTTCTCCCAATATACTCAGCATCTCTCCTCCACACATGTCCAAGCCATCTCAATCTTGCCTCTCTTGCTTTGTCTCCAAACCGTCCAACCTGAGCTGTCCCTCTAATATAATCGTTCCTAATCCTGTCCTTCTTCGTTACTCCCAGTGAAAATCTTAGCATCTTCAACTCTGCCACCTCCAGCTCTGCCTCCTGTCTTTTCGTCAGTGCCACTGTCTCCAAACCATATAACATAGCTGGTCTCACAACCATCTTGTAAACTTTCCCTTTAACTCTTGCTGGTACCCTTCTGTCGCAAATCACTCCTGACACACTTCTCCACCCACTCCAACCTGCCTGCACTCTCTTTTTCACCTCTCTACTGCACTCCCCGTTACTTTGGACAGTTGACCCCAAGTATTTAAACTCAGATGTCTTTGTCACCTCCACTCCTTGCATCCTGACCATTCCACTGTCCTCTCTCTCATTCACGCATAGGTATTCCGTCTTGCTCCTACTGACTTTCATTCCTCTTCTCTCTAGTGCATACCTCCACCTCTCCAGGCTCTCCTCAACCTGCACCCTACTCTCACTACAGATCACAATGTCATCCGCGAACATCATCGTCCATGGAGACTCCTGCCTGATCTTGTCCATCAACCTGTCCATCACCATTGCAAACAAGAAAGGGCTAAGAGCCGATCCTTGATGTAATCCCACCTCCACCTTGAACCCATCCGTCATTCCAACCGCACACCTCACCATTGTCACACTTCCCTCATACGTATCCTGCACCACTCCTACATACTTCTCTGCAACTCCTGACTTCCTCATACAATACCACACCTCCTCTCTCGGTACTCTGTCATAAGCTTTCTCTAAATCTACAAAGACACAATGCAACTCTTTCTGGCCTTCTCTATACTTCTCAATCAACATTCTCAAAGCAAACATCGCATCTGTGGTGCTCTTTCGTGGCATGAAACCATACTGCTGCTCGCTGATCGTCACCTCTCCTCTTAACCTAGCTTCTATTACTCTTTCCCAAATCTTCATGCTGTGGCTGATCAACTTTATACCTCTGTAGTTGTTACAGTTCTGCACATCGCCCTTGTTCTTGAAAATCGGTACCAGTATGCTTCTTCTCCACTCCTCAGGCATCCTCTCACTTTCCAGGATTGTGTTAAACAATCTAGTTAGAAACTCCACTGCCATCTCTCCTAAACATCTCCATGCCTCCACAGGTATGTCATCAGGACCAACTGCCTTTCCATTCTTCATCCTCTTCATAGCTGCCCTCACTTCCTCCTTGCTAATCCGCTGAACTTCCTGATTCACTATCCCTACATCATCCAACCTTCTCTCTCTCTCATTTTCTTCATTCATCAGCCCCTCAAAGTATTCCTTCCACCTTCTTAGCACACTCTCCTCGCTTGTCAGCACATTTCCATCTCTATCCTTGATCGCCCTAACTTGCTGCACATCCTTTGCAACTTGGTCCCTCTGTCTAGCCAATCGGTACAAGTCCTTTTCTCCTTCCTTAGTGTCTAATCTGTCATACAACTCACCATACGCCTTTTCCTTTGCCTTTGCCACCTCTCTCTTTGCTTTATGCTGCATCTCCTTGTACTCCTGTCTACTTTCTTCATCTCTCTGACTATCCCACTTCTTCTTTGCCAACCTTTTCCTCTGTATAATTTGCTGTACTTCCTCATTCCACCACCAAGTCTCCTTGTCTTCCTTCCTCTGTCCTGATGACACACCAAGTACCTTCCTAGCTGTCTCCCTCACTATTTCTGCAGTGGTTTTCCAGCCATCTGGCAACTCTTCACTACCACCCAGTGCCTGTCTTAACTCCTGCCTGAACTCCACACAACAGTCTTCCTTCTTCAACTTCCACCATTTGATCTTCGGCTGTGTCTTCACTCGCTTCCTCTTCTTGGTCTCCAAAGTCATCCTACAGACCACCATCCGATGCTGCCTGGCTACGCTCTCCCCTGTCACCACCTTGCAGTCTCCAATCCCTTTTAGATGGTGCCTTCTACATAAGATATAGACCACCTGTGTGCACTTTCCTCCACTCTTGTACGTCACCCTGTGTTCCTCCCTCTTCTTGAAATATGTATTCACCACAGCCATTTCCATCCTTTTCGCAAAATCGACCACCATCTGTCCTTCCACATTTCTCTTCTTGACTCTATACTTTCCCATCACCTCCTCATCACCTCTGTTCCCTTCACCAACATGTCCATTGAAGTCGGCTCCAATCACCACTCTCTCCTCCTTGGGTACCCTCTCCACCATGTCGTCCAACTCATTCCAGAATTCTTCTTTTTCATCCATCTCACACCCAACTTGCGGGGCATATGGGCTGATAACATTCAGCAATAAACCTTCAATTTCCAGCTTCATACTCATCACTCTGTCTGACACTCTCTTCACCTCCAGCACGCTCTTGACATACTCTTCCTTCAGAATTACCCCTACCCCATTTCTCCTCCAATTCACACCATGGTAGAAGAGTTTGAACCCACCTCCGATACTCCTGGCCTTACTCCCCTTCCACCTGGTCTCTTGCACACACAGTATGCCTACCTTTCTTCTTTCCATCATGTCAGCCAGCTCTCTCCCTTTACCAGTCATAGTGCCAACATTCAAAGTTCCAACTCTCACCTCCACATGCCTACCCTTCCTCCTCTCTAGCTGCCTCTGGACATGCTTTCCTCCTCTCCTTCTCCTTCGCCCAACAGTAGCATAGTGTCCACCGACACCCTGCTGGTTAACAGTACCGGTGGCGGTCGTTGGTAACCCGGGCCTCGACCGATCCGGTATGTAAGTCTTATTTATGATCCGCATATTTGATTTGGCAAAGATTTTACGCCGGATGCCCTTCCTGACGCAACCCTCCCCATTTGTCCGGGCTTGGGACCGGCACTAAGGATGCACTGGCTTGTGCATCCTCAGTGGCTGGGTTAGACGCTACATGTCAAGTAACGAACCTAAAAAGAAAAGACAAACTTTTCCTTTATGTTTTTGAAAAAGAGACTTACCTACGTTTATTGCAAGTGTAAATGTTTTTACTTACCTTCTTTCACGAAGAAAGCAGCGGATTTCCTTTTCTTTTAACACCCTTGGTCTGCGGAATAAGGTAAATGGCTATTTCGCCTCGTTTCACATTCAGGATCTGTCTAGCAATGCTAGCTACGTTACGTTGTCTGCTGTAATATGGAAACGTGTTCATGTACAATTTATTTCAGTGTAATTGTTTTGTACAGTGAAATTTATGTCCCCTCTATATTTCTTGTTATGTGAAGCTAGGTAGGACGGTATATTGATGCCATTTTGTGTATCTGTCTAGTTTTCACGGTGTTACGAGACGGTGAAGGAGAGCGGGAGAGAGGGGAAAAATAAACACCCTATCGAGCACCAGTCGAGACTCTCCGCGTCTGCTTTCGAGAACCAGGGGCAGTTACAGAGAGTGTTGCATGGATATTGACTACACCGAGGGTATTCCAAAGGAATATTCTTTATATACTATATATTCCATTTATTTGGATAGGATATTGGAGAGAGACAGAAGGTAGGGAGAGAGGTGGGAGATGTGCAATAGAGAATCTTAACCAGACTCACACTCAGCATTGTGGTTAGACTTGGGCCCACATGGTATGAGGTGATCTGTCTGAACCACCCGGTCGGGGCAGAACAAAGAACCACTCTGCTTGTTTTGTGTGGTTTGGGCTTCCATGCGTATTTGGTTGAATGTGTAGGTGTGTGACTATGTGCTTGAATATTTGTGTGAATTTGTACTAGTGGGAGTAAATTTATCCATGTGGATATGTTAGAGCAGTGGTTCTCAACCTTTTTGGGGTCCTGGACCCCCTGCGTATTTTTGATCTACCCTGAGGACCCCTCCACCTGGTCTTGGGGTAGGAGGGTTGCAATTTGATAGAAACAGGAGAAATTGCATTTTAAATCGCATTATAGCATTTATTCACTCTTTGGGGCAAAAATAAGAGCTTTCAGTTGTAACTTAGATATAGTTAACAAAACAGAATTCTTATGCAGCAACTTTCAGATATATGTAACAAAACAGAATATGTATTCAGTAACTTTCAGATGTATGTAACAACAGAATTTTTAAGGCAGTAACTTTTAACAATGCAAACGGGAGCGAGATCTCTTATTAAATACAATAAATTACACTTGTGAAACAGATGTAATTAGAGAAAAAAGTCCTGTTACCCTTTATAGTTTAGGTAGATAAAAGTCTCAGTCACATTTGAGTAAAATAATCCTATTTCTATAAATGTCATAGGATCTTTTTTTTAAAGCTATTTTATTTTCACGGACCCCTTGCAATTACACCACGAACCACTAGGGGTCCGCGGACCCCCGGTTGAGAAACACTGTGTTAGAGGACATTTCTGTGTGCGTGTGTGTTTATTTGCGATTTTATTTGAGAGATGTCAATTTTTTATTCCAGATAGGGAGCCTGTCTCCTATCCTAGGAGTCACTCAGCTGTCATGTCTCAATCAACACATCTTCCTACTGCATTCCTGCAAGCCCACATTTGTATATGCATGCAGCACATATTATGGGTGTGAATTGTAGGCAACCCCCTTCCCCTTTCAAAGCTCAGAAGAGCCATATTTGTTCTCCCCATTATAACTGTTTTGACGGATTCTCAATTTAACCTTCTAAAACTATGTGATTTTGCTGGCTCACATTTACCTCTCTTCAGAGTCCTTTCCACTTCTCAAATCCATTCCATTTGTGTTCCGTGAAAAGCTCCCATTTTTCTGAAAGTCCATACCACTCTTTTCCCCTTACCGGGCGCTTCTTCATTCATAGGTGTTGATCCATTCCCTTGACCCCCTTCGGGCTTGTCAAACTGAATTAAAGCAATATTAATACCAGCCAAACCGCTACGAAGTTATTCCGGTAAACATGAGCCTAAAAATAATTAATGAAAATGAGATCACGTCCTTAGTATTTTTAGCATTTTTTCGCAAGTGCTGATATGAGGGACAAGATAAAAATTAAATAAATACCACCCGACTGCACTGACACAGCAAAGATATGACTTGAATTTAGGCAAATAATGTTGGAAATCCCACTGAGGATGGCAACAATTCAACACGCGTAAATGAAAAAAAAATGTTGCCTTGTGAAAAAGAAATGAAAAAAAAAAACAAGTTGCCTCCAGTGTCATTTTATTTCAACACTTCCATCCAACATTCAGCTCCATCACTGCGAAGGCATATAGGACTACCACTTAATCTGAGAAATGCTATGTTATTATTACAGGCTACTATCACTATATCAGACTCTTACATCAATATTGGTTGAAATACATAAATGTCCCTGACTATTTGTACCAGTAAAGCTTTGCATTTTATCAGTGATGTGATAACCTGCACCTGCTGCTCTAAAGGCAATCCATTTAAGATTAAACTTTTTTTTAATCCAATGTTTATTTGAAAACTTCAATCTAATTTAGAGTGGCAGTCTCAAAGATTCTCATTTAAATATCTGTTAAGTTACTGTTTTTCGGCAAACAGGGTGACACAATGACAATTCAGTGTATTGGCCATTGATGAAAGCCCTTGCATTTACAATAACATGGACTGATACAAACTTGTGTCTATGGTGACCTTTCTGCCAAACATTTTGAATCGCAAGGGTAGTGACATGTTTTATGTCACCCAGCAGCAGTTGGTCCACCAGAGAGGATAGGGGGAGGGGGTCACGAAAGATGGCGACCTGTGCAGATGCTTTCTTCTGATCTCTTCACGTTTACCGAGTACCAGATGGCTTAATGGACCTCAAGTCTGCAATAAAGTATTGTAACGTGCACGGATAAATAGACTCGCTAGCCTCGCTAGACCCCACAAAGCCTATCGAAATACACTGTGATGCCAGCAGCACTGGACTAGGAGCGGTTTTGCTGCAGGACAGTCACCCCATTGCCTTCTCATCCAGGTCACTGACTGACGCAGAAACACACTTTGCGCAAATTGAAAAGGATACGCTCTCCATTGTTCATGCCTGCATCAAGTTTCACAACTACATATTTGGAACGCATGTCACAATATACAGTGACCACAAGCCTCTTGAAGATATCTTTAAAAAAAAATCACTGCTGTCTACCCCCATGCACATCCAGAGAATGTGTCTTTGACTACAATGGTATGATTTAACAGTCAAGTACAGGAGAGGAAAGGACATGGAGCTGCCTGACACGCTGTCCAGAGCACAGCTTCCAGGGAGCATGCCGGAGATGGATGGCCTACAGTTTGTCTCCATGCTCAACTTTGTTGCAGTTAGCGACCAGAAGTACACAGAACTGCAGCAGTGCACAAAAGAAGAGCTAAGCTGTCTCCAACAGACAGTTCAGCATGGCTGGCCAGGACACAGACGGGAAGTGCCAATTCCTGTTCAGCCATATTGGGACTCAAGAAGCCAGTTTGTGTTATCTGATGGAGTTGTATACAAAGGACTACGTATAGTAGTGCCCCCCACCATGCAAGAGCACATGCTAAGGCTTATACACAAATCTCACTTAGGAATAGTGAAGAGTAAACAGCGAGCCCATGAAGTGCTATACTGGCCAGGCATGAGTGCTGAAATCGAAGAAATAATCAAAAATTGCAGCAAATGTGCTGATTTCCAAAATAAACTACCCAAAACAACCACTCAAGCCAACAGAAACACTAGAGCTGCCATTTGAGGAGATGGCATCAGATCTGTTTGAGTTTGAAGGCAAACGGTATATCCTCCTAGTGGATTACTACTCAAAATTTATTGAAATTAATGAACCGAAAGACATGCACAGTCGCACCACCATAGAGACTCTGAAAGCTCAGTTCAGCAGGCATGGCATCCCTGCCACTCTACGGACATAAAGCGACCCCCAGTATTCCTCAGAGGAATTTAAAGACTTCTGCAAGAGTTATGGTATCTCACACAACACATCTTCACCACACACGCCACATTCAAATGGTGAAGCAGAGCACGCAGTTCAAACTGTGAAGAGGCTTTGGAGTAAAGCGCCAGACAAACACCTTGCACTGTTGATCTATAGAACTACTCCACTTGAGTCAGTAGGACTGTCGCCAGCTCAGCTGCTCATGGGCAAGAGGCCACGTAATAAGCTGCCTACTGCTCGTGTGCTACTCGCACCACCAGCCTATGACCCTCTCAAAGTAAAGCGTCTGCTGGACAAAAGTAAGGACATCCAAAAGTTCTACTATGACCGCAAGAGAGCAGGCAAATCTCGTGTTGCCCTTAAGCCTGGGGATGAGGTTAGGATGCAACCCTATCCTGGCAACCACAAACGGTCCGCAGGAGTTGTAGTTAAACCACATCAGTGCTCAGCGGTCCTATGTTGTGGACTGTGGGAACAAGGAGTACCGCCGCAACAGCCAACACCTCTGCAGAAGCACTGCAGCCACCAACCATCCACGCCACTGGGTTCGGGATGAACCTTGAACTGAACTATCAGATCCACTAACTGAGAAGGAGCCACAACCTCTAGCTCTTCCTGAACTGCCACACTCACCACCTAAAATACCTTTGAGCCCCACTTAAGCTCCGCCAGCTGAACAGCTTACTACTAGGCGGGGCCGAGTTGTGAAGCCTCCTGATAGACTGAATCTGTAAGTGGTTTGAGTTTGAGTTGAGTTTGATGTTTTGAGTTGTTTTTCTCACCTTAAGAAAGTGAAGCGCTGGTAAACACTCCTCCAAGTTATTGTGTGTAGAATCACATTTAGACGTAAACAGGTGCTGTGTTTATTGACACAAATAAAGTTCAATGAATGTTTATTTTTGTTTAAGAGGGAAAGTGAACACATTGCATTTGGATTCCGGAGATGCAGTCTGTTCTGTCCCTACACAGCACCCGTACCTTGGTTCACATTGCGGAATAAACAACATGGCTCCCAACTGAGACGTGTGTCCCATTTTAAACACATTACAGGTAGTATAACGTGCACGGATAAATAGATTCGCTAGCCCCTGGCTAACGGGTCGGATCCTTTTAGTCGACTGGTTAACGCTGTTGCCCGCGGTGCGGGAGATCCGGGTTCGCGTCCTGGCTGCGGTGGTTCCCGGGCTGCCCCCCGAATTCGCTACAGTACTGAATTGATTTGAATTGAATTGAACTGAATTGAATATACTGGGTAAAGACGCACATTCATCGTTCCTGACGTTCATAATCGAGCCCGATGCTGGAAATTTGTTGGCAACGACAAAATCGTATCAGCATCGGGCTGAATTCGTGTAGTCTGATAACAGCTTAAGTGAGGCTGAGTCAAAGGCAGGAAACTGGCAGGCGTAGCAGGGACAGTACAGAGGATGCAAGGCGGAGTAATAAATGGGGATGCAACAGAATAGCGTCATGAAACTGTTTGGCATATTATTTACTGGGGTGCTTTTTGCAACATAATGAATGCAGTTTTGTCTTTACTACAATCAGAAAGGACAATAATTTTAGATTGGAGACACTTCTCCATAATTTAACAACAAAGAACACCCAATAAAGAGTGAGCAATGGCAAGAGAGAAAGAAAGTGAGAGAGCGAGAGAAACAGTGTGTGATCATTTCAGTTTCTAGTGTAAAACTGCAAATGGCAGCAATTTCCCACATTAAGGCCCCATTGCATCATGGGAGCTGATAAGAATGATACACTAGTGCTGAACTGCACCGTCAGATTACAGGAATCCATCACAACAGCAGCCAGTAGTGCGCTGCTTCTCAAAGCGAGGTTAGCGACCGTAGATTGGGTTGTATAACGTTCTTATGGGGTTACAGAGAATGACTGACCTATAGGCCATCCTTATAATTCTTCATGTATGTCAGTGTAATGCTTTTTGTGTTCCAAGTGCCCCGAGTGCTGAAGATGTATGTTTCAGCACAGCAGTTATGCCAGAGAGGCTGTACTTGGAATTATATATATAGGACAATGATGCAGCAGGTGGAGGTTGCAGACAGATTCTCAATGATGTCAACAGTAAAGAATGTCCTCAAGAGTGTTGTGTTACCGATGAATGTGTATTGTCTGATAGGCTTTCTTCAAATTATAGGGCATGCATAGGAATGAAGCAAATAAAAAAAAACAAAAAACATAAAACGAGAAAATAGAGGTCACTGCTCCCTGATAGCTCCCAGTTACTACAAGAGCAGACAAAATAACAAAAAAAGCAAAGTGTGCTATTTGAAAGGTTTGAAATACCCCTTTTACAAGTAGAAGGAATTGTTTTCTTGACACACAAAACTTGGGCTTTTTGATTAACAGTCAAAACCTTGTGTTTGAGCATGATTCAGACATTTATTCTATATTCATATTTGTGATGAATTTTAGTCTTATTGGATTTATTGTGTACAAGTAATGAGAGATGAGTGTCGGTTTTTTAACACAGGAGATTGGAGACCAACATTTATTTTCCATTATTTCTGAAACCGAAGGAAAAAAAATGCTTATGCTGTACTCAGGTTGGTATCGTGTTAATAGAAAATCAATCAAATGTTTATTGAAATTCCCAACTAGATATAAATTGGGCATTCCAGTTAGTATTCATTTTGAGTCACAAGAGAAGGGAACAGTTGAGTCACACTCAGATGAAATGACTGACCATTTTAATAAATGTGTGTGTGTGTGTGCGTGTGTGTTTGTGCGCGCACACATTACTCATTGAATGAGTGATCAGTGTAGCCTTAAAAGGCTATAAGTCAAGTCAAGTCAGTTGTATTTGTATAAGCCAATATTACAAATTACAAATTTGCCTCAGTGGGCTTTATAGCAACATCACATCCTGTCCTTAGACCTGCTCATCGGATAAGGAACAACTCCCTAAAAAAAAAAACAACGAAAAAAACAAAACCCTTTAACAGGGAGAATACATAGGAGGAAACCTCAGGGCGAGCAACAGAGGAGGGATCTCTCTCTTATAAGTCAGTTATTTTCAGTGAACTCGATCAAACAAACTGGTTTTCAACAATAGTCACACTGGTCAATAACTTTTATTGGATAAATAAACTATCTTGCATAGAAATGTCCTAAAAAAAACGAAAAAGAAAAAAAAGACCGCTGGCAGTATTAGATGGCCCCAATCTTCTTCAGTTTGAAAATCAACTACATTATATCACCAATTGGATCAGCAATATTCCTCAACACAATTCATGGCTAGAATTAGAATAACCCAACTCTGTAGACCTTAGATTATCCAATCAGTTCAATTAAATTTATTCAATTCAATTCAATGTATTGTCATTAAAAACAATGTGCAGGCACACATTTAAAATGAAATGAGGGCTGCGGCTTTGCCAAACAGTGCAAGACAGACACAGACAAACACAGCAAACACAGTAAAAGATATATACAGATGAAGACCCAAAGCTAAAAATAAGTTAAAAAAAGAGCACGAGTACAAAATATTTAAAAATATCCACAGACATTCAGTGGGTAGCCAGATTCAGGTGGGCAACAGCTTGGGGAAGGAAGCTGTTTTTGAGTCTGGTAGTGCAGGCTCTGAGGCTCCTGTAGCGCCTCCCAGAGTGCAAGGGGGAGAACAGTCCATGGTTTGGGTCGGAGGGATCTCTGCTGATGGTGAGACTCCCTTCGAAGGCAGCGTTTGTGATAAATGTGTTTTATGGCTAGGAGCTCGGTACCGGTGATATGCTGGGCTGCCTTGACGACCCGCTGCAGAGCTTTATGGTCTTCTGAGGTGCAGTTGCCGTGCCACACCAAGATGCAGCTGGTCAGGATGCTCTCTGTGGTGCCGTGGTAGAAGTTGGTGAGAATTTTGGGGGATAGACAGGCGCTCCTCAGCCTCCTCAGGAAATGCAGGCATTGTTGGGTCTTTTTCACAAGGGCCTGGGTGTTTGATGTCCATGAAAGTGCCTCGCTGATGTGGACTCCAAGGAATTTAAAGCTGGAGATACGCTCCACTTCCACCCCATTGATGTGTATGGAGGAATGGCTGAAGCTTCTAGACCTCCTGAAGTCCATAATCAGCTCTTTTGTCTTCTGCACATTGAGAACAAGATTGTTGGTATCCAAAGGAGTTGAATCAAGTGCAACTGGACTTGGTATATATCCGTGAAGACGAGATCCGAGAAACTCAGGAGAATTTTCAACAAACACTGCATCCCGGTATACTTCAAACCCAGCAACACACTCCGACAAAGACTGGTTCATCTCAAAGACCGTGTACCACACACCCAAAAAAGCAAGCTGGTGTATGCTGTACAATGCAATGAGGATTGCACTGACCTACACATAGGAGAAACCAAACAACCACTACACAAACGGATGGCCCAACACAGAAGGCCAAACTCCTCAGGACAAGACTCAGCAGTCTATCCACACCTAAAGGAGAAGACACACTCCTTCGAGGACAGCAACGTACACATTTTGGACAGAGAAGATAGATGGTTTGAAAGAGGGGTGAAGGAAGCCATCTATGCGAAACTGGAAAAACCATCCCTCAACAGAGGAGGAGGTCTGCGACACCACATATCTCCCACTTACAATGCCGTCCTTTCATCTCTACCCAGGAGACTCAAGAAGCCTAGCCTCCAAGAACAACAGTCGGTCACTAACGGCTCCAACCACTCTCATGACCACTGAATAATGAAGTCGAAACTAACACCCCCAACGACCGTCGCTGCTAAACAAATGCAAATCAGTAGCTCCGATGGCGACGGGCGCGGCTTGACATCGAAGCACAGGAGAGCCACGCATATCAATAGCTCCGATAACGACGGGCGCGGCCAAACATCGGTACACAAAAGAGCCACTCATATCTATGGCTCTGTTAGCGACGGGCGTTGGTAAACATCGGAACACAATGAGCCATGGACATCTATAGCTCTGATGACGACTCCAAAGAGGATAAATTCTGAGTCTCATCACCAGCCAGTCAGACTAGCTTCGTCTAGTCAGAAAGGCACGAACTGAGGAAGCCTCTTGGATGAGAAGCGTAACGTCTTCACGGATATATACCAAGTCCAGTTGCACTTGATTCAACTCCTTTGGATAACCATGACCTGGATGAATGAGAACATTCACAGAAAATATTGTTGATAGTACACCATGATGTAAGGTGCTGAATCTCGTCCCTGTGGGCCATCTTGTCATTGTTGGTGATACAGCCAATGACTGTGGTGTCATCCGTAAACTTAACTATTACATTTGAAGGGTGAGTTGGCAGGCAGTCGTGGGTAAAGAGGGAGAAAAGGAGGGCGTCTCAGAACACAGCCTTGAGGGGCACCTGTGCTGAGGGTCAGGGTGGAGGAGGTGTTGGTCACCTAACCTAACAGACTGAGGTCTGTTGTTCGGGAAGTCCAGGGTCCAGTTTCAGAGGGAGGGGTTGAGGCCAAGGGAGAGGAGTTTGGTGGTTAGTTTGGCGGGGATGATAGTGTTGAAGGCAAAGCTATAATCTATAAACATCATCCGGATGCACGTGTTGTTAATCTTCTATTCATGAAAAAAAATATGTATAAAAAAACCACCCAAACAAACAAAGAATTACTTGGTGGGCAAATTGTTGGAAGACAAATAAACTCTGAGAACACACTGCAATAATAATGGATCACATTTATATAGCGCTTTATCTTGCCACCCAAAGCGCTTCACAGTGAAGGGGGGTAGAAAGACTTGATGATGATGATTTATTTCAAACATGTAAATAAGCAGGATATAACATACAGATAATCAACTGCCAATAATCTGAAGTGACAAACAAATCCACACATCAAACCCAGTGAACAAATCTCCATATATATCAGATTATTTGTTACATGTTCGAAAAGGAGTAAGAGGACGTACACACCTATTTTTCCCTACCCCTTATCACCTTCTCTTAAGCTAATTCAGCTACTATACATTACAAAAAGAAAAAGAAAAAAACACTGATTCTTGAGATAAGGGACAAAACATGTCCTTCACTGAAAAGTCATATTTGCATTAATAATCAAGGAATTAATAATAAATCTGGTCCAACCCACTCTTCCTTGTCAACAAATCGCTTCTCATCTTTAAGATTTGGAAAAAAAAATCACCTAACTAAATCACATCTTTAGAGATGAATCTCTTCTTGCTTTCCAAGAACTGTAGCAGCAGTATCAGCAGAGACAAATCCCCGTTATATTTGCAACTAAACAACTCCAAAGTTAATAATGACCTTCTCTCACCACTTTCACCATGACAGTATCAACCAACACAGAATCCCTTTCAGAGCACACATAACCCAATACAGATCGTTCAAATTTGGTTTCACTGACTCTAACGTTTCCAGTTACTGCACTCAAGTTTTCCCATCACCACCTGCCATTCTCTGCCAACCAGTTCAGAAGTTTTGGAAGGACATCACACAATTCATATCCTTCACACTCCCCGGCTACTCTTGAGAAATATGTGCTCAATATAACTTGTCAACACAACTCATCTTGGAAGAAAACATGACTCTTGAATTGGAAAACCAGACATAAACTGAGCATTTCTTGTTGGACAAATCTACTGCCAGATCAAATTTCACTGGAAAAACCTAGACCTTCTGAAAAACCAACTACATAATTTTTCTAGAATGCGGGTTTATATCTTCAACCACCTCATGTTGCCATTGAATTAAAGCCACAGACAAATAAAGCACATGCAGACACAAGTACACATGTACTGGAACAATTATCTTAGACATACAGTAGTTGTAATAAGTATCACCACTATAGATTAGTTTTTGTTTACTTGAAAATGTTGTTTTTAATACAAGTATTCACTAACATATAATTTATATGTTTCTATATGGGTCTATCTATATTTCTGTCAGTTCATTGCTGTCCTGTCTATTCTTTTTTGCCCTTCCATGAGGAAACACCGAGGGCTAAGCTAACTGCTAGCCTATGCCGACCGGCAGTTCCGATAACACCAAGGGCGGTCTGGCGGTGGCCTCGCTCAGCATTGACTGTGTTTTTGGTGTTGTCGTGTGGAGTACGGGGAGGTGTGTCGAAGGTGTCAGGCTGGGAGAGCTGGCATTGGATTGGCCGGGGGGAGCCTGGTCTGCTGCTTCTGGTGGGCCCAGAGGCCACGGCCCTGTCTGGAGCTGCGCCCGAGGAGGAAACACCGAGGGCGGTCTGACAGGACGCGGAAGCAGGGCAGGCTAAGCTAACTGCTAGCCCATGCAGACGGACAGTTCCGACAGTCATCCTGGCATTTGTTCTCTTGGACAGTGATTTTTTTTTTGTAGTCTGATATACTATGTGTTCTTGTAGTTTTTAGATGTGTTTTTGTCTTTGTGTTGCACTGCTGGGGGAAACAATATTTTGTTTCATTTCATGTACGCAAGTACATGACAAAGTGTTCCTGATTCCTGATTCTTTTGTCTGTTCTTTGTCCTTATTATTGGCTTGTCTTCCTCTTTGGTCTGTCTGTTAATCTGATTGACTGGTAATACGTGTGTGCATTTGTGCATGGTAGGGCAGATTGAAAAATCATACATAATAGACAAACTGACATGTGCACTTTGTGATTTGATAATTAAATGTGTTTATAATAAATGACAGGAACAAAGATTTTGTGCAGGCTTTTATGCATGAATGCATGCACCTATGAATGTGTGTGAATGTGTGTGTGCACATGTACTGTGTGTGTGTTATCTGTGGGGAGTTTTTCCAGTCACAGTGATTGGCGTTTTACAGACCCATTTAACTTGGTGCCTCATCTGCATGACATCGGATGCTTAAATTATTCAAAGAAATGTAGCTGAACTGAAAATGACGGAAGATGTCTTCAGAATAGCACACTGTGAGAAACGGATAGATAAAGATATTACCATGCAACTCTTCATGCTTTATCTAGAAGTTACACATTGGGACCAAGTAAGTAATTAGCACAAGAATCTGTAATGTCTCTGAGCTAGTAAGTCATCAGACAAGTAATTTGATATTGTGATGGCTGAAATGAGAGGGAAACTAGATATTTTCCAAATGATAGTATTTCATAGGGAGATAGTCAAAGGACAGGTAGTGGCAAGCATGTGGTAAAACATGAATCTATAGCCAAATCCCAGCAGTTGTTCAGTGAGTTCGTGTTAAGGCATCAAACTTCTACAATTGTTTCAACTTTAGTATAGAAAAATTAGGATCTATTACCAGGCACTATATACTATTTTGAAAACAAAAGACCCTTGCATCGGATAAGGAAAAACTCCCTAAAAATAACCCTTTAACAGGGAGGAAAAATAAGAAGAAACCTCAGGGAGAGCAACAGAGGAGGGATCTCTCTTCCAAAATGGTCAGATATGCAATGAATGTTGTATGTACACAATTTACAGAATGGAATTAGAGGATATATGAAGAATATGATGATGAAGATGCCAAGCAGTGTCGAGATGCCGCTGGAATAGCCTAGGACCTGAGCCACACAACCATCACCATGTAGACCTGGCAGGAGGACAGGCTACACAGGGGAGTCTCACATCAAACCATTCAATAATGCGGGAGACGAGACAAGAAAAAACTTAAGTCACACATCGAAGTGAGAGAAGGATATATTATTGAAACAGGATATGGATTTATAAGAGATACACTACCGTTCAAAAGTTTGGGGTCACCCAAACAATTTTGTGTTTTCCATGAAAAGTCACACTTATTCACCACCATATGTTGTGAAATGAATAGAAAATAGAGTCAAGACATTGACAAGGTTAGAAATAATGATTTGTATTTGAAATAAGATTTTTTTTACATCAAACTTTGCTTTCGTCAAAGAATCCTCCATTTGCAGCAATTACAGCATTGCAGACCTTTGGCATTCTAGCTGTTAATTTGTTGAGGTAATCTGGAGAAATTGCACCCCACGCTTCCAGAAGCAGCTCCCACAAGTTGGATTGGTTGGATGGGCACTTCTTGCGTACCATACGGTCAAGCTGCTCCCACAACAGCTCAATGGGGTTCAGATCTGGTGACTGCGCTGGCCACTCCATTACCGATAGAATACCAGCTGCCTGCTTCTGCTCTAAATAGTTCTTGCACAATTTGGAGGTGTGTTTAGGGTCATTGTCCTGTTGTAGGATGAAATTGGCTCCAATCAAGCGCTGTCCACTGGGTATGGCATGGCGTTGCAAAATGGAGTGATAGCCTTCCTTATTCAGAATCCCTTTTACCCTGTACAAATCTCCCACCTTACCAGCACCAAAGCAACCCCAGACCATCACATTACCTCCACCATGTTTAACAGATGGCGTCAGGCATTCTTCCAGCATCTTTTCATTTGTTCTGCGTCTCACAAACGTTCTTCTTTGTGATCCAAACACCTCAAACTTGGATTCATCCGTCCACAACACTTTTTTCCAGTCTTCCTCTGTCCAATGTCTGTGTTCTTTTGCCCATCTTAATCTTTTTCTTTTATTGGTCAGTCTCAGATATGGCTTTTTCTTTGCCACTCTGCCCTGAAGCCCAGAATCCCGCAGCCGCCTCTTCACTGTAGATGTTGACACTGGTGTTTTGCGGGTACTATTTAATGAAGATGCCAGTTGGGGACCTGTGAGGCGTCTGTTTCTCAAACTAGAGACTCTAATGTACTTATCTTCTTGCTCAGTTGTGCAACGCGGCCTCCCACTTCTTTTTCTACTCTGGTTAGAGCCTGTTTGTGCTGTCCTCTGAAGGGAGTAGTACACACCGGTGTAGGAAATCTTCAATTTCTTAGCAATTTCTCGCATGGAATAGCCTTCATTTCTAAGAACAAGAATAGACTGTCGAGTTTCAGATGAAAGTTCTCTTTTTCTGGCCATTTTGAGCGTTTAATTGACCCCACAAATGTGATGCTCCAGAAACTCAATCTGCTCAAAGGAAGGTCAGTTTTGTAGCTTCTGTAACGAGCTAAACTGTTTTCAGATGTGTGAACATGATTGCACAAGGGTTTTCTAATCATCAATTAGCCTTCTGAGCCAATGAGCAAACACATTGTACCATTAGAACACTGGAGTGATAGTTGCTTGAAATGGGCCTCTATACACCTATGTAGATATTGCACCAAAAACCAGACATTTGCAGCTAGAATATTAATTTACCACATTAGCAATGTATAGAGTGTATTTCTTTAAAGTTAAGACTAGTTTAAAGTTATCTTCATTGAAAAGTACAGTGCTTTTCCTTCAAAAATATGGACATTTCAATGTGACCCCAAACTTTTGAACGGTAGTGTATATATAAACAAACAAACAAACAAACAAACAAATAAATACATACAGATATACATACATACATACATACATACATACATACATACATACATACATACATACATACATACATACATACATAAATGTGTTGAAGAGGATATCAAGTAATGTCCAGGTGGCAACCACCATCATCACAGAGACCTGGGAGGACAGACTACATGTGCACACAGGGAAGATTCACGTCATACCATTCACATACATAGGAGAAGAGAAAGGAGGCGGCGTCATTCAGAGATAGAGAAAAGACATAATTGAGAAGAGAACAGTTTGCAATATTCAATAATTCAATGAGACAGAAACTGACCTGCCATGCAGTACAGGTTGTGAAGTACTCAATTTAAAGGCAACAAATCATAGGTAAAGGCAAAAAGATGAGTTTTAAGTTTGGATTTAAAGGACTCAACAGACTCTGATTGTTTGATGGCAGCAGGTGGGTTATTCTACAAGAACGGGGCCCAATAGAAAAAGGCCCTGCCACAAGCTGACTTCTTTTTAACTCATTCAGAAGCCCTGTATTTTGAGAGCAAAGAGCTCAATATGGAATGTACGGTTTAAGGAAATCAGACAGGTATGATGGGGCAAGCACATTTAAGATTTCATAAGTCAGCAGAAGCACATTGAAGTCTGATCAAACATGGATAGGATGCCAATGAAGGGAGGCAATAGTAGCATTTTGAACCATCTGAAGACCTTTAGTACTAGCATGTGGCAGACCTGAAAACAGAACATTACAGTAATCAAGTCTGGATGAAACAAATGCATGTATTAGAGTCTCTGCATCAGCCATGGACAGGAAAGACCAAACTTTAGGTATGTTACGTGAGTGAAAAAAGGCAGTCTTGGGGATTTCTTTAATGTGCTTATCAAAGGAAAGGCTGGGCTCAAATGTAACACCAAGATTTTTGGCTGCCACACTTTGTGAAATCACAGAGTTGTCGACTGTTATTGTTATTTGATCAAATTGGTGTCTGTGTCTAGCAGGGCCAATGATCAGCATATCCGTTCCATCCGAATTTAAAAGCAGGAAATTTAGTAACATCCAGTTTTTACAGCAGCCAAGCAGGCCTCTAAATTGATAATTTGTATATGATCATCATCCCTTATAGGCACATATAGCTGAGTATCATCTGCATAGCAATGGAAATTTATTACATGGCTACTTATAAATTGGCCAAGAGGTGAAACATAAACAGAGAAAAGTAAGGGCCAAGAACTGAGCCCTGAGGTACACCATATTTAATGTCAGATAATTTCAATGTAATATTATTATAGAAGACACAACATTTTTCCAGATAAGTAGGATTTAAACCAGGAGAGAGCTAATTCAGAGACACCAAAATTACAATTTATTCGGTCTAATAGTATACAGTGATCAATGGTGTCAAAGTCTGCACTGAGGTCCAGTAGTAGAAGCACAGAGGTGGAATCAGAGTCCATAGCTAGTAGAAGGTCATTCACCACTCAGGTCAGAGCAGTTTCAGTGGAGTGACACGCCCTGAAAGCTAATTGAAAAGGTTCATATAGATAGTGTTCTTCTATATGAGTCGAAAGTTGTTGATATATAACTCTCTCTATTACTTTACAAAAGAATGGAAGATTAGAGACTGGTCGATAGTTATTAAGAGACCATGGATTGGGATGTGGTTTTTTAAGTAGAGGTTTAACCACAGCTGTCTTAAAACTGCTGGGAACAGTCCCAGTAGTGCTAAATTAACAATGTCTAGCATTTTAGGTCACAGGAAAGGCCAAAGGTCTTTAAAACGTTTTGCTGGTAAAGGGTCAAATAGGCAAGTATTTGGTTTAGAAGCGGACACGAGCTTAGTCAAAGAATCAAGAGTTTCAAACACTGTAATAACAGGGACTGCAGTAACAGTGACTCATTATATAGATATGAATTTGGTAAGACAGGATCTGCAGGATTAGCTTGAGTTGAACTGATTTGTTTATGATCTAATCAACCTTATTGCAGAAAAAGTCTAGAAACTTATGGACCGTGAATGGTGAGCAGCTAATAGACAGCTGCTTTTTAGTAAATTTAGCTACAGCGGAACAGAGAATTCTGAGATTATGTTTATTAGTATTGATTAAGCGAGAGAGATATGCTGCTTTCGCAGAAGCTAAAGCACACTTGTATTTCAATAAACACTCCACTCCTAAGATAGGTAAAAAAACTTCCAATTTTGATTTTCACAATTTACGTTCAAGTTGCCTGCAGGCTCACTTAAAACAACTGTCTCATTGTTAAACCAGAGTGTAGGCCTTTTTAGTCGTCTAGCCCTGGTAGTGAGAGGTGCAACTGAATTGAGGAGAGTAGAAAGGGGCACATTTAAGTCACTAGTGACATTTTCAACAGTCAAGTCTCTACAGTGAAAGGAGCCAAGACTTCAGGCAGCTGCTGGCCAAATGCAGCTACAGTGGACAGACCAATGTGGCAAGTGGCAATTACATCTGTGCCAACATTAACTGGACAGGCCAATAATGCTTCAAATTTAATGAGAAAAGGATCTTACACAGCAGATGTGGTTGGCAATACAGTCAGATCAGAAACAGATATCGCTTTAAATAAAACCAAATAAAGGGTGTTTACCACTGCAATGAGTCGACTCTTAAACAAACTGAGTGAACCCAAAAGTATCAACAAGTGCGAGAAAGACTTAACTCAAGAGATCAGAAGCCTTATTCAGATCAATATTGAAATCACCAAGAATCAGAATCTCATCAGAACGAGTAACAAGACCTGAGAAAAAATTCTCCAAATTCTCAAGAAATAGTAAGAGCCAGGAGGCTATTAAGAGTATCACAATATGGACTGAGCAGAGTCTGTTCGAGGCTGAGGGAGATGGAATTCGAATAAAAGCTTCAAAAGATTTGAATTTATATTCAAGTTTAGAAGTTAAATTTAATATAGACTAAAATATTAAGGCAACACCCCACCTTGTTTATTTGCCCAAGCTACATAGGCACAAGTATAGTCAGGTGACCTGAGTCCCAGGAAAAATGTTCTTTAATTTCTATTTTTTTACATAAATTAAATGTTGGGGTGGTAAAGAACCCAAAAAAAAAAAATACATTGCATTATATCTTGGAAGAAATCTTTTTCATCTGTCCTCCAGTGTGGGATGACAACTTATCTTTTCAAAACACAAATCACATCATCTTCTCATTGAATCACATCCCTTTCTACTGCCATTTTAAACCGTTTCCAGGTAATAATTCTCGTTAACTTGATAATTCTACAGAAAAATAGCTGTGACTGTATTTGTTAAATGCCTTGCAGTTAGTCGTTTGTGATGTCGGTTACATATGGCTGGAATCTTATTCTGCAGTTGCCTCCATTCTAAGTTACTCATGATAGGCGCTTCAGCTGAATGACTTTCTCTCTCTCTTTTTTTTTTAGTGATTTGCGGAGATCAAACAGCAAAAGGCAGATTGTCTAACAATAAAGGGGGGGTAATGTGAAGTCAGTGTATGAGGATAGTTGTGGGTTCGAATCCTACATTGGTAACAATAACTATCATGATGCCATACTTGGTTGTAGGAATTGAGCCTTTGCTATACACCTCTCCACAGGAAAGTATAAAATGCATGGCCATGTGGAGCTGGTAGGGAGCTGGTGTCTTACTCAAGGACCATTCAACAAAACATACAGATGCCAACACAAGGACCCTTCAACAAAACATATAGATGCCAATACAAGGACTTGAGAAGCAGCCCTCCCTCTCTGGCTACGACCCATTGGTGTGTGACGATGGTCATATTGCTCTGTACTCCATTTCTTCATTCTTTTCTTGTTCCTATTCTAATTCTTTTTCCCATCTCCTTCCCAACAAGACTTTCCCCGTCTCAGACTCTGTATACTCTCTTCACACACACACACGCAGACACACGCACACGCAGACACACACACACACACACACACACACACACACACACACACACACACACACACACACACACACACACACACACACACTCTAGTGGTTTCACACGGTCCTTGGCAGGGGGTGGCTAGAGTCCAATGGCATGGGGAGCCAAGACGATTGGGGACCACCCTCTGTTGCTGCCTGCACTGCCGTTGTGACCTTGAGACATCTTCCACCAGTTCCACTGTTGAGGTCTTTGTTGGATTGCACTTTGTTTGGAACCTCCCCCTGGACCAATCTGCCTTGGGTGACCCTACCAGGAGCCAAGCTCCGGACGGCAAAGCTCTTGGGATCATTAGTACACACAAGCCTCTCCACCATGAAGAGGTGGTGATCCAGGAGAAAACACACACACACACACACACACACACACACACACACACACACACACACACACACACACACACACACACACACACACACACACACACAAACTTTAACACTCCTGCACAGATGTGACTGGAGTGTTACATTTTATACACCTTGTGGCTGCCAAGTGACCTTATTCACCTCTTCACAGATCGAAATTTAGTCCTACTTTTCATTATATTTGAGTACCCAGCCTGTTGATTTTGAGGGCCCCCGCTGTAATTAATCAATTAACATCAGCAGGCATGGAAAACATGCATTCAAGTTTTTGATCTGTATTTTTTTTGCATTCTTCTAAGAAGCCACCGGAAATTGCACTGCTTTTTTAAGTTAT
Source organism: Lampris incognitus (assembly GCF_029633865.1). Taxonomy (NCBI): domain Eukaryota; kingdom Metazoa; phylum Chordata; class Actinopteri; order Lampriformes; family Lampridae; genus Lampris; species Lampris incognitus. The sequence continues at coordinate 102,509,593 of NC_079212.1, read as the reverse complement.
GATTAAAAAAAAAAAGGGATTTCATTAATCATCCATTTTCAATATCTAAGTCTTAGGAAGAGCAGAATGGATGTCAATTCCCAGATCATCAGCATGATAACTAATAGTGAGAAGGTGAAAGGTCAGAGCCACAACGCATTGGCCACAACCCTTTAATCAAGTTTATTTGTATAACCAAAATGCCAAATTAGTTACAATGTACTTCACAATCAGTGCAATATATGATACCCGCTATCCTTAGACACTCGACTCAAATGAGGAAAAACTTTACAAGAAAAAATAAGTGGTAGAAACCTCAGAAAGAGCAACAGAGGAGGGATCCCTCCCTCTGTGGATAGGGGACACACACACACACCCACACCCCCCCCCCACACACACTTCCTTGTGGCAATGACCTTGCACAGCTCCCTCCAATGTTCACATGAGCCAACTACTGGAGCCATCTTCAAAGTCATATAGCAAGATCAATGCATTTATTAATGACTGTTAAAAAGTGCTGCACGGCGGCCTGTCTTCCACAGTGCCCTTGAAGCATGTAAGCAGGTTATGGTTTTATTTATAACCTTGATGGATTTTTAATTCTGACTAGAAGAGCAGGGATCGACAATCTCTACCTCCCACGACATCACTGAATAATGAAATGAACATGGAGAGAGGGGGACGGCGTTGTGCTCTATTTTTGTGAAACTGGGTACAACAGCAAATGCAAGCTTAAGTACATGTGCAGTACTTGGTGCACTTGGGCGTATCCAATATATTTATGGTAATTTGGTGACCAGAGGGACAAACACAATGCTGACACAGTTGATAAAAGGGTTGGATTAGGATGAATACATTATGAGCAGGTGGAGTTGGGGCGGGCTTTGACTTGTCCAATCAGATCAGCTCCTCTCATATCCTTTAAATGCGCTGTGGCACAGCGTATTGTCATTTTACTGATGGATGAGGAGGGAAGTCTACTGGAATGGCTCTGCATTCCTCCTCAATTATCTTGGGATGTATGGAATCTGGCGGCAGTAAATTCTTTCCCTGTACGGCCACAATGATATATTCCATTGCTATGGCAGAACAAACTACACGTAAATTGAAGCAGCACACAAAAGATCATTATACAACTGCCTGGCTGACATCATTTACAAATCACCTTCCATTTTCTCCTGTGGTGCACAAGCCTAAAGAGCTTAACAACGAGAGGTCGAGAGGGGATTTTCACTCCCATCCTGAGCCTAAAAAAAAATAAAATAAAAATCTCCCACTCAGTTCCATTAACAGGTTGATAAGATTGACTCCCCCAGAATATTTATATGTTTTTTCTATTAACTTACTCAGAAGGTTGCATTCAGTTGGTTGTTGCTATTGGTTTAGTGATTTATTTCACTGGGGTGGAACGCATAGGCTAGCATCCTTTAAGATATATTGAGAAGCAGAAGCGCACACAGCTCCAAATCACGAACAGAATACCAGCACACACAGATCAATAGTCCTCTGATTTATCAAGGGCAAAAACAAACTCGTTTCTGCTAACAGCCATCATCAGCGTAACCCAAACCAGCAGAAATGACACTTTATATTGAACAAATGAGGTCCAAACACCAATCAGCAAAGAGAACACGTCACTGAATAATAGGATCCACCTGTGAGTGAACCACCCAGATACACCTCTCCTGATGAAGGAGGCCTCTCATGGTGTGACAACCATAACCAGTAAAACAATGACTGGTGTCACAAGCTGAAAGACAATGACTATATAACTGAAAGCCCAAATCTGGAAACATATAGCAAGAGAATAAGTGCAGTGGCGGCTGCAGAGTATTTTTCATTTTTTAATTTTTGGCTAAATTATGGTGGGGCTAATCCATACAGTGGCGGGGCTCAAATCAATGTCAGAATTTCAAGGTGACTATACAATAGAATAGCGCCCCCTCCCAACAACTAGACATACCACGCATTAGGCGACTATGGGTTAGATCAGTGTTTCTCAACCGGGGGTCCGCGGACCCTTAGTGGTCCGTGGTGTAATTGCAAGGGGTCCGTGAAAATAAAATAGCTTTAAAAAAAAGATCCTATGACATTTATAGAAATAGGATTATTTTACTCAAATGTGACTGAGACCTTTATCTACCTAAACTATAAAGGGTAACAGGACCTTTTTCTCTAATTACATCTGTTTCACAAGTGTAATTTATTGTATTTTAATAAGAGATCTCACTCCCGTTTGCATTGTTAAAAGTTACTGCATAAAAATTCTGTTGTTACATATATCTGAAAGTTACTGAATACATTTTCTGTTTTGTTACATATATCTGAAAGTTACTGAATACATATTCTGTTTTGTTACATATATCTGAAAGTTACTGCATAAGAATTCTGTTTTGTTAACTATATCTAAGTTACAACTGAAAGCTCTTATTTTTGCCCCAAAGAGTGAATAAATGCTATAATGCAATTCAAAATGCAGTTTCTACTGTTTCTACAAATTGCAACCCCCCTCCCCCAAGATCAGGTGGAGGGGTCCTCAGGGTAGATCAAAAATACTCAGGGGGTCCAGGACCCCAAAAAGGTTGAGAACCACTGGGTTAGATGATTGCACGCTCCTTTTTTCACACGCAAATTTACATTGAGAGCAACAGACGTGGACGGTCACTACAACTACTGAGTTTAGACAATACTATTCATGCTATTCAACTCATTCATGCTGTCAGGCACACCCGTCCACTGCATGCTGCACGGCGGCAGCATTTAAAACGAACATAGCACGTAGCGTATAAACACAAACAATGTGTCACATCGGCCTATCCCTAGTGCTGGACACCAACAGTAAACAATGTGTCTGAGAGTTTCATATTTGGCAGCGTAATTGTTCGTATGAGTGATTACAACTTACAATAAATGTCAATGGCACTAGCTAGCAAGCTAATTTATCCGAATGAGTGTGTTCCGTTTACAAAAATGACGTCATCACTTTAATAGCGGCATTTGGTCTGCGTCCGTTGATAACACTGCTTGGAGATGGAAAATGAGAGTTTCCCTTTGCATCTGCGAATTGGTGTGGCGATGCCAGGCTAATGTGGGGGCGCTGAGTTGGCTAATTCTGCTCGGTAATTCTCTTGGTTGTTCCATGGTGGGGCTAAGGTGGGGCTAACCCAATTCTTGGTTGCCATACCCTGTCTCCGCCACTGGGTCTGAGCTTGCGGAGGCGCCAAAATGGAAACCAAATTTGAACTAGGGCAGCAGATTTGCCTTATCACACCCCTGGCTTCACCACCCCACCCGTTTCGGCTCCTTCCGAGCCTGGGAATTACCATTCGCCCCTGTGGAAATTGCCAGTCTGTGTTTGTGTAGCGGGGAATAAGCCCCACTATGTAGGACTGTGATTAGTGTGAGCCTGCCCTGGACGACTGGAAAAAATACAAGATCTAGGTCTGTAACCCCCAGCATATAAGTATGTTGTCACCTACCTGGCTTTGGCTCTCTCTGGCAGGACTCCTATCGCCACCACGGTGGCTACCTGAAGTATAGCGTACGTAGTGTGCTCTTACACTAAAAACCTAAACTAGCACAATTCTCCGCCCTCCCCTATACCTAGCCGGATAGGCGGGCGCCCCTACTCCAGGACATTTTCAACCATACAGACGTTACAACAACAACTTTGAGTGACAAACAAAAACAGAAATTTTATCAAAATTACCCCCAAATGAAATAGAATATTCCGACAAGGCTTGAATCATTGGATTTACACACACAGTCCCTCCTAATATGCAACTTTAAATCCACTGGAGACTTTCTCAGAAGTCTGTTCTCACAGTTGGTGCTAGCCCGTTACGACAACCAGTGAGTTATCAGTCTTAGCTGTGGTGATGATCCGCCATCAAATTCACAGTTCACAGTTCAAATAAGAAAAGGGTAACCATACCTCCGTTTCTGATCTGAAACAATGAACAAAACCTAACTTCCAAACCGTGGAGGGTGGATGATCCACAAACTACACAGCAGGATGAACCAGGGTGGATCACTGAGATGGCGTCTGGATGGCAGGGAATCTTTTTCACCACCAGCTCCCGTTATACTCCCAAATCTACTTTTATACCGCAAGCGTGGGTCCGTAGAGTGAGGTTACTCTCCACCTCCATTGGCAGCGACGTGCGTTATCTACCGTTTTGAGTCCAACTGACTGTCGAGTAGTAGATAACGTTACTTGCAACGTTTTGATCCTCCCAACTTTGCTCTACACACTCGTCACAAAACGTACTCACTCAAGCAGGGGTGGGGCAATCCCACACCGGCCTTTCCTGGGTAAGATTGCCCACCCCTGAAGCGGCTAAACTACGCGCCCTACAGCCAACTTAACGAGCTGCATGGTGTTGTGGCGACACAGACCCGGTGAGCCAACCACAATGCTAGCGCCTAGCTGCTACAATGCTAGCGCCTAGCTGCTACACTGCTAGCCATTTCTCCAAATCAACATGCTGAGAGCTCCCCTGGTCCGAAGCCACTAATTATTTAGTGGACGAAAACCTTTAACTACGCATCCTCAGAACCGCTCTTTTTTTTAATGCGCTCCACTGTTTATTTTGTCTACCAAGCCCCGGTGGAGCTTTTCTCCTTTTACCTTCCCTCTTCTTCTCCCGTTTTTTCTATGCTATATGAGGCTGTTGCAGTGTAACAATCTGTATCTATCCATACACTTACATTATTTGCACCTCCACCAGTATAAAAATAGAGCCCCTTGTCCTACTCCAGCAGTGTATGAGAGAGATTGTAGCATGGTGAATAAGGCTCTATTTTGGACATAACCAGGCCACAGTCAGCTAGCAGAAAATATGAATCTTCAGAAGGTTAAAAAAAGTTTTTATATTGGCAGTGTAGTCTCAGTTGACCGCAAATATTTAAACTCTTATGAGTTTAAATACTATTTGCATAAGAAACTGATCGTTGGTTTCGGCCGTTATGCCACCGTATTGTGTATAAGGGTGGGGATACCTGCAGTCAGTTTAGACTGGGGAGGTCACTTAGATGAGTCAGTAAGTGTTGTGTCCAGATGAACTGATTCAACCTTCTTTGATTTGCAAACCTGGATTATTGAACATGTATAAAGACATCCCCCCAAGCTTCATAAAAGTCAGACCAGCGGTGTCTGATATCTGATGAAGACACTAAGTCTGGTGCCAGACTGACTGGTACTGACCCATGGTCTTCAGCGGATCATCAGTTTACACACACACGCGCACACGCACACGCACACGCACACACACACACACGCACACACACACACACACTCACTCACACACACAGCACCTTACATATACTGCACACTATTCATTATTATTACTGTTTTTTTCTTGTTGTTCTGTTTTGTTGTTATTTTATTATTATTATTGTTGCTGCAGTGTTGAGGAGCTGAAACACAATTTTACTCTCATGCACTTGTATAATGAGATGCAACAAATAAAGAATCTTGAATCTTGATATGAAGAAATGGATAACGAGACCACTCATGGCACCAAGGAAAGAGCAGTCGAGCAAAATGCATAGCGAAACAAGATGCATGGAGTGCTATCAAGAAGTGTAGAAGTGTGTGTGTGTGTGTGTGTGTGTGTGTGTGTGTGTGTGTATGTGTGTGTGTGTTTATAGTGCATTTCATATTGATATTGGGATTTAGGTGATTAATTGCCAAATTCCAACTATCTATCTTCCTTCCAGGTGTCACTGTGCACATGAGTAGATGAGGATGGATCCTAAAAGGGTCTGTATTGTTGTTTGTACCACCATTCTGCTAGATAACATCTGCATTAAGACACCAAACTCCTCTCCCAGTGAAAGAACCACTGCAAGGAGGCTGAAGAGGGACATCAGAAAGAGGCTGCTGCCAGTGAAGATGTGACAGGTCGACCGATTTAAAACCATATAATTGATTTGATCCAAAGGTTCTGATAAATATGAGTCTATGGTCATGTCTTTATCTGTGTTCAACCATACTATATATCTAAGAACGCAAGAAACAACTGATATATATGGTTTTAAATTCATTAAATATCATTAGTAGGAGTTGCACTATTTATCATTCATGTGTTATTTATTTTTAAAATGATTGTAAATGATATGTTTATTGAACATCTTTAAGCATATGCAGATCTTTGAATAAATTAATTTTTATCAAGTTAGGTTATATCATTTACATTGTATTCCTCTGTTAACATTAAAAATATTCAAATATGTAAATAATGATTATAAATATATCAGTAATGATGAAGTACAGTCAAATATCGAAGAAAAGTTGAATCAGTTCATCTGGACACAAGGTGTACAGTCAAATATGTAAGAAATGACAATAAAATAAGAGAGGGGTTTATGATAAGTGATTAATATTTGTCAAATGTCCCATGAATATTTCATGTAAGCTATTTAAAAGTTTTCCTCATCTTCAAGGGTGTAGTTGCCCCAGCACTTGTCGCGCCAGGTGATGCATGAAGTCAGGCAACATAGGGCCTGTTTATGGGATATTCACATTATCGCCCAAGAAGAGTTTTTGCAGCGATTTTGACAGTATTCTCCTGCAGAAAATACAGCTACAAGCCACATTACTTATACTGAAAAATGCATGAGGTTGTATGCCCTGCAAACAAATATGTGCTCCAGTCTGCATAGTTGAAGAGCAAAATCTGCATGCACCATGCTTTATAAATTTGCAACACAATTTGCACTCGAGATAGACTCTGTTGTTGTGAATAACCATCTGTAAATGTGCAAACCTGTGAACAAGCTGTATGTGCCATTTCCATTTGTTATTCACTTGAAAACATTTGTGACCATTTTTGCAGTGTCCTCCAGCGGAGCTGCCTTGAAAGTTGCGTGTTCATAGCTCATTGTTAAGCTGCCCAGAATAACCAAGATTACTTCTGGTTGTGATATTCACCCTTAAGAATGAAGGCATGTTAAAGTGTAACACATGTCTGTAAGTTGCATTGCACACACATTTTGCTCTTCAAGTTTAAATTGGAGTACACTTTTGTGCATTTGTCTGGCAAGATTGCTGCAGAGTTACAACCTCATGCACCTTATAATACAAGTGTGGACCTTGTTATACAGGTACAGCTAATATATTATAATATTTTGCTTCTCAGGGCCAAATCTACTCGTTTTGCACTGATGTACGTATGTCTTGTGCATTTAAAGGTGGCTATCCATAAATACTGTCGTGGCACAATGAGCCATTAACTCGTGTATTAATAAGGGGGGAAAAAAGGTTGGAGGTTTTTCTTTTTTGCATGTTAGCCTTGATATGTGTTTGAACTTTCTCTAGTGGCCATGTCTTGACTTTCCTGGGACGATCCATGCACGGTACTGGGCACCTCTGTAGATGAGTGGCAGTGTGGGGAGCAGTCATGAAGTATTTAGGAAACACCCAGGGAGACAGGATATGCAAGACTCAAGGGCATTTGCAATATTTTGCTCCCGCCGCTTTTTTCCTCCCCAATCGAATTTTGGCCAATTACCCCACTATTCCCCCAGTGCTGCACCCCCTCTGCCAATCCGGGGAAGGCTGCAAACCACTACATGCTTCCTCCGATACATGTGGAGTTGCCAGCCGCTTCTTTTCACCTGACAGCGAGGAGTTTTGCCAGGGGGACGCAGCACGTGGGAGGACCATGCTACTCCCCCCAGTCTCGCCCACCCCCAAACAGGTGCCCCGACTGACCAGAGGAGGCGCTAGTGCAGCGATCAGGACACATACCCACATCCGGCTTCCCACCCGCAGACACGGTCAATTGTGTCTGTAGGTACGCCCGACCAAGCCGGAGGCAACACGGGGATTCGAACCAGCGATCCTCGTCTTGGTAGGCAATGGACCAGACCGCTACGTTACCTGGACAACCCTGCCTTTTTTACAGTCCTTAAATTCAAACTGGTCAGTGCCATGCTTGATTCAGTCAGCTCTTGGCTGAACTGATGCTGGTTTGAAACTCACCAGTACAGTCAGGTGCTTTATGAAACACAGAACTCAGCCGTCATACTGCAGGCAGTGATCTTCCTTGACATCAGTGGATTATGTCTCTGAGTTGACAGGAGGGCAATCTCTCCAAAGAGGATAACAGACATTCTCTACTATCCAAATTTCCCTCCTGTGTGAATGGAAGCGTGAGGTATTTTAGTATGCTAGCTACTCTGCCCTCTGTCTCCTCCCACAACAGGAGCGCTATCAGCTAGCATACTGTCTGTCATCATTAGTGGAGAGTCAAACTTTGTTTTTTTTTCCTTTGGAGTCCACTCATTCGAAATTGATCATAGGAGAGAATGAATGTTTCATCTTTCTCATCTTGCTCAGCTGGTGGGGTGTGTGGATGGGGCAGTAGAGACCTCTGGAGATGAGATTAGCAAAGATGAAAGGAATTGTTGGCTTTGCCCGGATTCACATTCGCAGTGTTAACGTTTGTTTCGGGGTAGATCCTGGAGGATTCTTAAGAAGATTTCTGGAGAGCTGCTCCAGGTGAGGACATGAAAAGCACGGCACAACAATTCGGGCAGTCGTCAAATTTATTCAAAGACAAATATTTAAACAGAATATGTTTAAGTCAGGACTTTGTTGAGCCAAGAATGTGTATGGTCTATTCCAGGAAAAAAACAAAAATCCATAGTAGGGGTGTCGGGGTAGCGTAGCGGTCTATTCTGTTGCCTACCAACACGGGGATCATCAGTTCGAATCCCTGCGTTACCTCCGGGTTGGTTGGGCGTCCCTACAGACACAGCTGGCCGTGTCTGCGGGTGGGAAGCTGGATGTGGGCATGTGTCCTGGTTGCTGCACTAGCGCCTCCTCTGGTCGGTCGAGGCGCCTGTTCAGGGGGGAGGGGGAAATGGGGGGAATAGCGTGATCCTCCCACGCGCTACATCCCCCTGGTGAAATTCCTCACTGTCAGGTGAAAAGCAGCGGTTGGCGACTCCACATGTATTGGAGGAAGCATGTGGTAATCTGCAGCAGCGACTGGGACAGCTCGGAGGAGTGGGGTAATTGGACAGGTACAAATGGAGAGAAAAAGGGAAAAATCCCCCCCCCCCCAAAAAAAATCCATAGTAGTGGGCAGTTATGTCATGAAAACATAGTCATGTCTTACTAGGGTTGCCAGCTTTCTATCATCCAAATGTGGGACAGAACGCAGGGCGCCAGGGGCGGTGTTGGTATGGTGTTGTATAGCTATAAGTCAACACATAGTAAGTACATAGTAAGTCAACATATAGTAACTACATAGTAAGTCAACACATAGTAAGTCATCACGTTACAGAAATTGCACACTTACACACATACAAACAGATTTCCATGCTGCATCCTTTGCAGATCTACAGTCTTGCTATATAGTTGCTAGAGACTTAATTATCTAGAGACTTAAATTATCACTTGTTTCAGCTAAGTGCAATTAGAAGAATCAACCTTTTGCACATTCTTAAGTACAACACACACCACGTCATATTCACAGTTCCTGGGGCACAGTGGATTGTGGAGGAGTAGTTCTGCAGCCATGCAACCCCCGACCACATATCAGTGGCCTCGGTGAAGGGTAGGTCTAACGTGATCTCTGGAGTTCTGAGGGAAGAGAATCAGCGGGTCATTAAATCATTAATTGTAGCTAAAACAAAAGCTCTGCCACCCTGTCAGTTACTCACCTGGACCACAGGGTCAGCATGTGTGGTGCCAAGTGAGCCTCTGAGGCACGGCAGGCTCAACCAAAGTCAACAACCTTCAGCCTCAAAGGCTACTCTGTATGGTCCACTGCTGGTATTGAGGTCAGCATGGGCAATCCCAAAGCACTTCAAATGTTGCAGAGCCGAGGCCAACTGAAAAGTCATAAGCACATTCATTTTTGAAGAGGGTCAATTATATATTCCATGCAATCATCATATATTGATAATCCAGCCAAGACTAATGCTTCTCCGAAAAATTAAACAAGGCGTTAAGATATGCTTCATAAAGTAGACAGCTTTTCAGCCTTTGTGGTAAGCAGGCCAGAGAATGAAAGCTGGTCACCCGCTGGCTGACCTTGTGTCTCCACATGTGCACACCTCAGCACGCGCTGGCTAGTCAGCGGCTGAGGGGGTACGGCAGACGTGCTGATTGTTGTCGTTACAGAGGACGTTGTGGCTGTCATAGCTTATTCATCACACTTTGTCTCTGCTGGTTGCTGACTGGGGACCAAGGAGAGCTACAGGGAGACGAAGCAGAGACTCACAAATGAGCGCACACATGCACACACACACACACACACACACACACACACACACACACACACACACACACACACACACACACACACACACACACACACACACACACACACACACACACACACAAATTCAGTGTAACTGTTTGCCACAATAAAGGCTGTAATGAGACAGACTGGCTGGTCCAATGTGATGGACACAGTGGCAAGGCACAAATTTAATCACATACACACACACACACACACACACACACACACACACACACACACACACACACACACACACACACACACACACACACACACACACACACACACACACACACACACACACACACACACACACACAGAATTGAGTCACAGACACAGATAGCAGGAGGGGGCAACTGCTGCTCCTCTCAGCAGTGATTGGTGCTCCGTGCTAAGTCTCTTTCACATCCTACGTCAGCAGCAGAATGAACGTCAGGCTTCAGAGTACTGGCTTTGCCTTCAGAAGCAAGACTGTTGCCTGTGACGCAACCCGACAAGGACAAGCTGCCAAGGTGGACACGGAGAAGCACGGTAGCACAAGGGTTGGCGGCAAATTTAAAAACCCCTGTGCAGTAGCACTCTTCACTGTTTTGAGTAAAGTCTGAGAATAAGTCATTCGACCCTGTGACAAGGGTTTCACTGATAACGCATTTCTGTTGTTGTGAACTCGGAGTTCTACAACGGGTTAACAAAGAATATCAAGGTCCAAATCAAAACATCTGAAATACTCACTGAGTGGCCTTGCACGGGGCACCAGACCTCCATTAAGGCTCATGGAGCTGCCTAATGGACAACTGTAGAAGACTCCAGCTGCAGCTATGCTACCAGTGAAAAAGAATAATAGGGGCGTCTGGGTGGCGTGGCGGTCTATTCCGTTGCTTACCAACACAGGGATCGCCGGTTCGAATCCCTGCGTTACCTCCAGCTTGGTTGGGTGTCCCTACAGACATTAGCGCCTCCTCTGGTTGGTCAGGGTGCCTGTTCGAGGAGGGGAAACTGGGGGGAACAGCATGATCCTCCCACGCACTACAGCCACCTGGCGAAACTCCTCACTGTCTGGAAGAGTGGGCTAATTGGCCAAGTGCAACTGGGAAGAAAAAGGGGGGGGGGATAAAAAAATACTGCCCCCCCCTCTCCCCTCAAAAAAAAAAAAAGAAGATTAATAGACCATGGTTGTACAGGACAGCTCCCGGTGGACAACACTAGCAGATTGTGCAAGGAACAAGCAACTACCAGTTGTGATTGTGTTAAACTGTTTTAACGTGAGGCTGGGCTGAGGAAGAGCATGGTGCTCAGTTAACACTGCCTCAGTGAATACATGATGAAAAACTAATGCACTTCCCAACCCAGCACATCCTGACCTCCTGCAGCACCGCCTCAAGAACCCTGTGGATGAGAAGGATTCTTTGCTTCTCAAGGAACACTCCTTTTCATTGTTGGTGTGTGTGTGTGTGTGTGTGTGTGTGTGTGTGTGTGTGTGTGTGTGTGTGTGTGTGTGTGTGTGTGTGTGTGTGAGAGAGAGAGAGAGAGAGAGAGAGAGAGAGAGAGAGAGAGAGAGAGAGAGAGAGTTGTGTGTTTCCAGGAGTTACTGTGTTTCTGTAACACAGAAGGGGGGGGATGCCACAGTAATTACATTTATGAGATGTGACACCAACTGGTTGCCAGCTGACAATGTTGATTTACATTGCCGACAGCCGTATGACAGCCCAAACACATATCTGCCTTTGGCTCTCCCTCGCTACTCTCCCACACTCAGTTCAGTATGCTTTATCAGCATGAATGGAACATCACCACTATTACAAATATGTATGTTGGAAATTTACCAAAAAAACATCCATCTATTCCATCCATCCATCCATCCATTCCATCCATCCATTTTCCAAACTTCTTATCCTACTCCGGGTCGTGGAGATGCTGGAGCCTATTCCAGCAGTCATTGGGCGGCAAGTGGGGAGACACCCTGGACAGGCCGCCAGACCATCACAGGGCCCACACACAACACACACACACACACACACACACACACACACACACACACACACACACACACACACACACACACACACACACACACACACACACACACACACATTCACACCTAGGGACAATTTAGTAGTACGGCTGATTCACCTGACCTACATGTCTTTGGACTGTGGGAGGAAACCGGAGCACCCGGAGGAAACCGACAGGCATAGGGAGAACATGCAAACTCCACACAGATGATGACCCGGGACGACCCCCAAGGTTGGACTACCCCAGGGCTCGGACCCAGGACCTTCTTGCTGTGAGGCGACCGTACGAACCACTGCACCACTGTGCTGCCCAAACAAATACCTGCACAGAAAAACATGTTTATCACAAATAAGGAGCACATGTTTGGGATGAACATCATGGCTAATTTCAGAAGTGGAGCCACGTTTTGGTTCCATATCCCCATGATTAGCAGTTGTACTTGTTTTTGCTGAAAAATGGCTCCTTTTTTTATGCACCTGCATCATGGCGTGGTGTGATCAGGTTCCAGCTTTCCTACATCATTTGTCAGGGTTAAGTGACGAGGCTAGAGGATGAAATGTGGCTGCAACATATTCTAGGCTGCAGCTTCCTAATAGGGATTTCCACAGCTGAATGAGATTTTAGCCAAATGGAAATAGAATACATTTTGGCGCATAGTAGAGACATTAAGGAAAAAATACTTTTGCGATATAGTAATTGATAGACAGCTGCATGTAAAGCGAGGTTATCTCCAACCAGAAGGCCAGAAGGTTTAATCTCTATGTGGCCTTCGCTCGCTGATGCTATGTGCTAACCACAGGGTTAAAAGAGAATCCTACTGAGGGATATACATATTAAGTCTCTACATCAGATTATACTACCCGTGAAAGATATGAAAGGCTCTGTGGTGTGTTTTTGTGATTACAGTGGGAGCAAAACCATCTACAGCACTTATAAAAGCCTGGATTCATATCATAATCCCTATTTGTCATCCTCTCACTCACACACACACACACACACACACACACACACACACACACACACACACACACACACACACACACACACACACACACACACACACACACACACACACACACACACACACCTGTAACAAACCCTCTTTCTAAACTGTAATGAGTCAAAACAAGTATTTTCATTTTAATGGCATACCTTTATATCCATTTTATCTTTTATTGGTTATAGTAGCGTCAATATGTGATAGTCGGTTTGTCTGTTTTTTTGTTGTTGTAATTCTTACCTTCAGTAGTCTTTGAGTTTCTTTTTGGCTTTGCACACATGCTGCCGTTGCGCTGACCCAGATTCCTGATAGGATCATCAACGTTTTGATGGTTGCCTTAAAAATATGCTTTCATGTTTTTGATAGTGAGAATATGGTAATATTCCCCTTCAATATTTCCCCAACTTTCAGAGAGGTGGGGGTAATTTCGATGGTTCGCCTCCGGATCTATACGTACAATCAGCTGCACTAGCTGCTGTGGTTGAAAAATGGGTCTTGTTTGGGCACTTACACCATGCTGTGCCACAGTGTGTGCAGAGCTCAGTTTGATTAATTGCCCCATGAGTCTCTCTTCATCAGATCATATTGGACATAGGCTTCTGTATCGAACGGCATCCGTTCTGTCTCAAGTTGTCCGGCACTGAAGTGAGCTCTCTGTAATGCTTACACGTGTTAACACCCACTACACCACAAAAACCATCCAATCCCTTCTGAAATATTTCTGCTAAAAATATGTTTCCAGTGTGTGTATAGAGGATAGGTTAAATGCAGAGAATTAATTTCCTTTTATGTATGTATACTGACAATAAAGTGTCTTCTGTCTATTAAGTTTTACCACATGGGGCCACGTACAGCAATCAAGCCTCGGGCCTGAGCATAAAACACAGCAGCTAAGGATCATTCAATTTACTGACAAAATCACAATTTGCTAAAACAGATACTTTGTTGCAAAATATTAGCTTATTAAAGGCTAGCGTTCTTACTTGGTTAATGCGATGTCTGTTTCTGAACATCGCTTCAGATCTTCTCAATATCAGCGCTGTACTGCAGGCTCTCATCTGCTTTCCACCACAGGGAACGCTCCGGCCAGGGTCTTGGCCAAAAGATTCCTCTCGGTATCAGAGAGAAGTTTTCATCATGACAAAAGCACCATGGACATCATTTTTACTGCCCGCCAACTCCAAGAAAAAGCCCAGGAACAGAATCAACCCCTGTACATGGCCTTTATAGACTTAACCAAAGCTTTTGATTCCATAAACCGCCGGGCCCTCTGGCTAGTTCTGTCAAAAATAGGCTGCCATGAAAAATATATCGGAGTACTATGACTACTATATAACAATATCTCAGCTAGAGTACTCAGCAGTTATGGAGAGGAGGCAGTCCTTCAAGGCTTACTCAGGAGTTAAACAGGAGTTATATCCCAACCCTGTCCTGTCTTCACTGACACCATCCTCCACCTCACAGGCCCCACTTGGCCCCAGGGAGTCAAAATCACATACATTAACAGATTCAGGGCTAAAAGTAAAACCACCACCACATACATCATTGAGCTGCAGTACGCCGATGACAACGCCCTCGTGTCCCACATTGAAGAAAAACTACAGAGCACACTGGATGCTATTGCAAAGGCATGCAAGCAGCTTGGCCTGGCCATTAACATAAACAAAGACTCATATCCTCTACCAACCCCCACCCAACAGAAATATGACTGATCTGCTGCAATCCATCTCTGCAGACACCACCAGAGTCAAAAATGTGGAACAGTTCACATATCTTGGCAGCCTTCTCTCCTCCAAAGCCAGCATTGACATCGAAATACATCATCATCTCAGTTGTGCCAGCCAGGCCTTCTCAAGATTGAGTAAAAGGGTTCTTTAAAACCGCGACCGTCAGGCCAGAACAAAAATTCTGGTGTACAAAGCAATAGTGCTGCTCACCCAACTGTATGGTTCAGAAACCTGGACCACATATAGCAGTCACCTGAAGGCACGCAAGGCATACCAATGGCGATGCCTCAGAAAGATCCTTAAGATCAGCTGGGAAGATAAGCACACCAACTTCAGCGTCCTTGAGGAGGCCAATGTGACTACTATAACTGCCACCATCGCACAACATCAGCTGAGATGGACTGGCCATGTCTTCCTCATGTCTGACACTCGCCTCGTGAAAATAGTCCTTTACTCTCAGCTTGTGACAGGACGCTGTGCCCCAGGATGGCAAAAGAAGCAATATAAAGATAACATCAAGACCCATATCAAAAGGTTTGGCATTGATCTTAACAACTAGGCACAAGCAGCAAAAAACAGGGAGGACTTGAGACAGGCTGTCTGTGAGGGTGCTGGATGCTACAACCATGACCTCCACTGTGCTGCTGAAAACAAGCGCAGACTCAGAAAGGAGCAAGGCATCAGAAATGCCCAAATCCCATCCTCAGCTCACACCCTTGCCCACATTGCCCCCAAATACGTATGCGGCTCCAGGATCGGCCTCTATGCCCATCTGAAGACCCATAAGGACCCTTAAGGAGGACAGTTGTACTCGACCCCAAGGGACCACCGATAATGATGGTGTGTGTGTGTGTGTGTTTTTACTGAAATACATTTCATTTCTTTGTATGTATCATTAATGAACTGCCATGTAGCAGTGTTTGAACCAACCTCACTCATGGGTTTGTTTTAAATGCATACACTTTAATATCCCTTTAACAGTGTTGCAAAAGTAGTTGTTCCAGGTATACTTAATTGTTTGCAAAAATCACCTTTTATGAATCTGGGCTCCTGCCCCTCTAACATCCTCTGCATTTCTCTGCAGAGGAGGACACATACACACATGCTTAATTTATCAGATCCTCATTGTCTACATCCCAGTCTCAATAACCGATAACCCAATGTTGCAGTACCAGCCTATTAAAGAACATTATCGATAAAAACGTATTGATCACCTAGCAGAGATCTTCAGTGGAGCAATGAAAAGGGGGGCAAGGGCAAGGTGAATAATATAACTTTCACATGGATAAACTTGGCTCATCAAGAATCCAGACTGAATAAAATTGTCATCTCTTTCAAGTTTATTAAAACATACAAGTAATAATTTAGGGACCAATACTGTGTGAATGTAGGGTCTCCCCTCTGAATGTCCGGCTCATTAAAACATACTAGTCATCCTTTTCTGTGGAAACCCAAACTGAAATATGAATTATGAGATAATTTTGATGAAACTTCAAATATATCTCCTTAGAAGAGATAGACTTTATTCATCTTACAGCTACATACTAGATAGAACACATGCGCCTGCAGGAAGTGGTGACTGAAGAAAAGTTGCTTCTGCATGTTTCCCATCATGCTGTCCTTCTTCCAGGTGCAGCAAGGAGCAGTGGGTAGCCCTTTCCTTTGGTGCCCGAGGACCAATTCCAGGTGGACATCCATGTTGTGGTCAGGGACAGGGAAGCGTTTGGCATAATTTAATTGGGGTTCTTTTTAATGCTGGAGGAAACCCATGTGAACATGGAGAGAACATGTTACTCCACACAGAAAGATCCCTAGTCGAGAGATAACCCACCTGAGCACGGGGAAAACATGTATAGTACACACGAGACAGCCACTGCACACCAACAGGCCTAGGGAGAACATAAAAAAACTCCTTCAGTGCCAACACTGCTCCAGGCGGGAATCGATCCCAGGACCTTCTTGGTATGAGGCAGCACTGCACCACCATACCACATTACGGAAACATTTGGCCCTAATATTCAGACTCCCATATTTCTGAAATATACTCATGGTGGTAGCAGGCGGAAAAGGCCTGTGTTCTGATGACTAATGCCGCCTTATCAAAAAATGCTTACCGTAGCGCTAAGCTATAACAGAGTCTAACCCTAGACCTAACCTGGCCACAATGCACAGAACCGCTAAGTAGCACATCTCAATAGGTAGCACATATTGACAGACCACAGATATTATCTGCCAGCACAAAAATGGTCTACTACATGTGACAGAAAACAAATATGTGTGACCTTTCATCAGTTTTTATGTGGATGTCCAATCAGTCTCAATGGCAAATGTAGTCAATTGATGCAATAAATTCCTCAAGAAAGCAGTTTTCCTGGTTGCGGAGCCGTGCTGGCACTGCCCACATGTACCAGGACACATTGCATGCGAACTTCTGACATACATCCCCCACATCTTTCCAAAACCCACCCAGCTCATGGAGGTGGATGTTTCTTACGCCACTTTATTTTATCGTTTAACAGGTTTATTATTGTACTTGTACGTGAAGCATGTGATGAACAAACCAACCACGTAGCCACGGGTGTGGCTCTATGTGCCTGTGCCATCTAAATCTCAAGCTGGCACACCCAGCATAATCATAAAAATGTATGAGTTAGCTACAAATTTAAACAAAAATGTAATAATATTTATTATTTATTATGCTATTGAAAGTAATTGGAAAAAGACTGATGCAACCAATAGAAATGAAACAATTCTTGTTTCTTGCTCTATCATTATCTTATATGATGATGATAGGTCAGATTCTTCAAGTGGCAGTGCATTTCGTAAATGTCACATAGTGAGCAGCCCCCCCTCTTCCACTCAGTGTACAGTCCACACAATGCACAGAGGAACAGAAGCCTATTTTCTACTAGCTAGCAACTTTAAATGTAGGTTAAGATAACGATCATGGCAAAACAAAGCAGGTTGCTTAAGTTTGTCACAAAATGACACTGTGAGGTGCAGGAGGAAGATAATTCAGCTCAAGTTCAGCCATCATTCTCAACCCAGACACCTACTCTTGCTCCACTGTCTCCTCAACAAGTGCCAAGTAGTAATGACACATATGTGGCTGCTAATTCAGCTCTATTTCCCCGTCAGCAGCTGTACTGTTGACAGACTCTTCTACTGTCAGTCCGATAAAAACTGGTATCAAGGTATCAATGATGACGTACAGACTGAACTCTGTCCCTGCTCCCCTTTGAAAGAGAACTGACGGAATCGTTGGACCATAATGACAATTTCAGTGTGCAACACCAAGCCCTGTTGTCTCCTGCTGTAGTCATCAAAGGTAAGCTAATTTACAATTTTGGACCGTAAGTGGCCTATTGCCTGTTTTGATATTGTTGTTTATTGAGTGCACAATTGTTGGGTGTACAATTGGATTTTATGCTGTGTGTATGTGTGTGTGCGCGCGGGCGCGTATGCTGCATGTATGTCGTGTATATGGCGGCTGTGCCAGGCTATGTTCAAATGCCATTTTCAACATTATTGAGCATGTTGGTGCCAGTGTACCTCTAGCCATACACTTGATTAATGACGCTGTTGCATCTGTCAGCTGCATGTGAGTGTGTGAATATGTGGCCGCTATGTGATGCTGTTAATGTTCATCTTGGTGCCTGTAACATTACCTCTGATGATGTATAAGGCTTTTATGATTAAATGGTGGTCCATTCAGGCAGGCATAGTTGTAATGGCATATTTTGGTTAACATATGTGTTTCAGAACCTATTACGTATGATTGGTCTTGGACGGGCTAGACCCACCTGTTTTTCTCTGTGCACACCATGCTGTGATTTCTGCCTACGCTGTTGGAATAAACCACTGAATCTTGAAGATGTTGTCTTTGCAAAATGTATGCTTACTCATATGTAATATACAGACATACTAATTTTTTCAGACATGTTTGCTTCCAGGCAATATTTCCCCGGTGTTTTCCTGGATCAAATAGACCAACGTGAAGGGAACCATGTTGTACAGAACAGTCACTGCTTAAGTCCTTGGAGTCCACTTCTGCGTTGAATGTAATCTATATCAAAAGCGTACAGACATATGAGTCACGGACTATGTTTACATGCAGTCAATAATCTGATTAAGTTAAATAACAGAACTGAAGTCATAGTTTGAGTAAGGTGTCAACATGCATTTGTATAGTGTGATCTCTTCAGTCATCCAAATCTAAAAGACTTGTTGAACAATCAAATTAATGAACAGAAGTTATGTTGTGTGCGACCCCGCTTCCAACATTGTTTACCAGGGTTTTTATGGAAGGTCTCCTTTTCTCTCTCTTTTTTTTGTCTATCGAAAACTTTAGGATATCAAGCACTTTCATTTTACTGAGCAGAAATATTGTTTCAGTCTAGCTCCCGATATATTTCCGTTTACTGCCGCTCTGAGAGGAGACACCACACATCAATTTGGATCTTAATTTGAAAAAGCTAATTCAATTAAGGTGTTTACATGACAGTTTAATCAAAGTATTGCTTTAATCTGATTAGAATTTAATGTTTTACTTGCATGTAAACACACTAGCTGCATCTACATAGACCTTAACATTCCAGTAATAATCAGAATAATAGCCCAGTCAGAATAAAAGGGCCCCATGTAGCTGCAGCTATCGACTGTATGCATACATTTTGCAAACACGACAACATGTTGGATGACCGTTAAGGCTAAAAATGACAGCTACTTTTTTTTCCAGCATTTTCTGCTTTATTTTAACAGTGACAGTAGAGAGAGACAGGAAAGGCATGGGAGAGAGACGGGATGACATGAACCCAAGGACTCAGTCTTATGTGGTACGCGCTCTACCAGGTGGGCCAACAGGGCACCCGTTTATTATTATTAAAGGACATATGTCTTTAACCATCATGGTTTTCATGATATAAAATGAATGAAGGTGAAGGACTTTCATTCATTCCAAAGCAACAAAACAATGGTAAGAAAACATAGCTCTGCCATGGGACATGTTTTATTGTAGCCACTGAGGTCATTTCCAGCTGTTACTGTGGTTAATCCTACTCTTGAAATTGTATTTTTATAGTGGCTTTTTAACATTGCAGTCTATGGCACTTCCTCATCTAATCCCCCCTCATCATGTCAGTTAAACAAACACGGCGGCGCAGTGAATAAAGTGAATTATCGTTGGTTCATCAAGTGCTAATCCAGTTCTTCTGTGCTTAGATCAGCAGTGAATTATTTGCTGATTTGCGAAATATGATCGAGGTCTTGTTTACTTTCAACACTCATACCCAAATACATAATGGGCACTGTCACTACTATTTGTTTATACATTGGTATTTCTTTTCTTTTTTTCCACTTTTGTTTTGTCTTGGAAGTTTAGTTTAGTTTTGATTTGACTGATAATGTATAAGAAATGAGTAAGACCAGAAAAGTTCTTTACTTCATCCTATGCCCTTTTCGAATATGGTCCAGTTATTACTTGTGTTGTTACAGAGAGTTTGCAAAATATATTCACTATTAGTTCCATTTGGTCTTGTATTCCTGCCTGTGTATTTTATTTTGTTATTTTAACATGTTCGAAATAAAACCAATATCAACATCAAATACTTCTACTACTATTACTACTACTATTACTACTACTACTTTCGGCTGCTCCTGTAAGGGGTTGCCACAGTGAATCATCCATTTCCATCTCTTCCTGTCCTCTGCAACTTCCTCTGTCATACCAGCCACCTGCACGTCCTCCCTCACTCACCACATCCATAAACCTCTTCTTTGGTCTTCTTATTTTTCTCTTGCCTTCCAGCTCCATATTCAGAATCCTTCTCCCAATATACCCAGCATCTCTCTTCTGCACATGTTCAAACCATCTCAGTCTTGTCTCTCTTGATTTGTCTCCAAACTGTTCAACCTGGGCTGTCCCTCTAATATACTCGTTCCTAATCCTGTCCTTCGTCACTCCCAATGAACGTCTTCAACTCTGCCACCTCCACCTCCTGTCTTTTCATCAGTGCCACCGTCGCCAAACCATATAACATAGCTGGTCTCACTATCGTCTTGTACACCTTCCCTTTAACTCTTGCTGGCACCCTTCTGTCACAAATCACTCCTGACACTCTTCTCCACCCACTCCGCCCTGCCTGCACTCTATTCTTCACCTCTCTTCTGCACTTCCCGTTACTTTGAACAGTTGGCCCCAAGTATTTAAACTCATCTACCTTCATCACCTCTACTCCTTGCATCCTGACCATTCCAATGTCCTCCCTCTCGTTCACGCATTGGTATTCCATCTTGCTCCTACTGACTTTCATTCCTCTTCTCTCCAGTGCATACCTCCACCTCTCCAGGCTCTCCTTTACCTGCACCCTACTCTCACTACTGAGCACAACGTCATCCATGAACACCATAGTCCACAGAGACTCCTGCCTGTTCTCATCTGTCAAGCTGCCCATCACCATTGCAAACAAGAAAGGGCTCAGAGCCGATTCTTGATGTAATCCCACCTCCATCTTGAACTCATCCATCATTCCTACTGCACACCTCACCACTGTCACACTGCCCTCTTACATATTCTGCACCACTCTTTCATACTTCTCTGGCACTCTCGACTTCCTCATACAATACCCCACCTCCTCTCTTGGGACCCTGTCATATACTATGCTGTTTCTATATCAACAAAGACACAGTGTAGCTCCTTCTGACCTTCTCTATACTTCTCCACCAACATTCTCAAAGCAAACATCACATCTGAGGTGCTCTTTTATGGCATGAAACCACACTGCTCCTTGCTAATCATCACCTCTCCTCTTAACCTAATTTCCAATAATCTTTCCCATATCTCCATGCTGTGGCTGATCAACTTTATACCTTTGTAGTTATTACAGCTCTGCACATCACCATTATTCTTGAAAATCGGTACCAGTATGCTTCTTCTCCACTCCTCAGGCATCCTCTCACTTTCCATAATAGTCTTAAACAATCTAGTTAAAAACCCCACTGCCATCTCTCCTAAATATCTCCATGCCTCCACAGATATGTCATCTGGACCAACCACCTTTCCGCTCTTCATTCTCTTCATAGCTGCCCTCACTCCATCCTTTCTAATCCCATGCACTTCCTGATTCACTATCCCCGCATCATCCAACCTTCTCTCTCCTCTCTCTTTTGCTTCATTCATCAGCCCCTCAAAGTACTCCTTCCACCTTTGCAACACACTCTCCTCGCTTGTCGGCACATCTCCATCCCTATCCTTGATCGCCCTAATTTGCTGCAAATCTTTCCCAGCTCGCTCCCTCCCTTCTAACCTATCAGTACAAGTCATTTTCTCTTTCCTTAGTGTCCAACCTCTCATACAACTCGCCATATACCTTTTTCTTTGCCTTCGCCACCTCTCTCTTCTCCTAACGCCACATCTCCTTGTACTCCTGTCTATTTTCTTCATCTCTCTGACTATCCCACATCTTTGCCAACCTTTTCCTCTGTATACTTTCCTGTACTTCCTCATTTCACCACCAAGTCTCCTTGTCTTCCTTCCTCTGTCCAGATGACACACCAAGTACATTCTTAGCTGTCTCCCTCACTATTTCTGTAGTGGTTGCCCAGTCATCCAGCATATCTTCACTACAACCAGTGTCTGTCTTAACTCCTGCCTGAACTCCACACAACAGCCTTCCTTCATCAACTTCCCTCATGATCCCTGGTTTTGCCTTCACTCTCTTCCTCCTCTTTTGTCTCCAAAGTCATCCTACAAACCACCATCCGATGCTGCCTAGCTACGTTCTTCCCTGTCACCACCTTGCAGTTTCACTCCTTCTACGTAAGATATAATCCACCTGTGTGCACTTTCCTCCACTCGTGTACGTCACCCTGTGTTCCTCCCTCTTCTTGAAATACGTATTCACCACAGCCATTTCCATCCTTTTCGCAAAATCCACCACCATCTGTCCCTCCACATTCTTCTCCTAGGCACCATACCTGCCAACCACCTCCTCATCACCTCTGATCCCTTCACCAACATGTCCATTGAAGTCTACTCCAATCATCACTCACTCCTCTTTGGGCACACTTTCCACCACTTCATCCAACTCACTCCACAATTCTTCTCTCTCTTCCATCTCACACCCAACTTTTGCGGCATATGCGCTGATAACAGTCATCATCACACCTTTGATTTCCAGCTTCATACTCATCACTCTGCCCCACACTCTCTTCATCTCTAACACACTCTTGAAATACTCTTCCTCCAGAATTACCCCTACCCCATTTCCCCTACCATTCGCACCATGGTAGAAGAGTTTGAATCCTACTTTGATGCTCCTGGCCTTACTCTCCTTCCACCTGGGTTCTTGCACACACAGTATATCTACCTTCCTTCTCTCCATCATATCAGCCAGCTCTCTCCCTTTACCAGTCATAGCTCCAACATTCAAAGTTCTGACTCTCACTGCCACACTCTTACCCTTCTTCCTCTCCCACTGCCCCTGGACATGCCTTCCCCCTCTCCTTCTCCTTCGTCCAACAGTAGCGTGGTGATCACTGGCACCCTGCTGGCCAACAGGACCGGTGGCGGTCGTTAGTAACCCCGACCCCGACCCCGACCGATCTGGTATGGAAATCTGATTTATGATCTCCATATTCTATTTGGAAAAGGTTTTACCCTGGATGCCCTTCCCGATGCAACCCTCCCCAGTTGTCTGGGTATCCTCAGTGGCCGGGTTATAATGGGCACTGACACTGCCCGAGCTAAATCAACTGTGCGCATGTGTGCAGCAACAGAGAGCAGCATTGGTCAAGCGAGCTAGAGAGTGAATGAAGAGAGGGAGCAGCGAGAGCATGAACAAATGTTTTCTGAAGGGTTTTAATCACCGCAACCATGGGAGGGTTTTGATCATACAGCCATAACTGTCCAAAAAAAAAAAGTTAGGCTGATAGGTCCAGTAGTTTGTGACAATAGTCACGCATGCACACACACACACACACACACACACACACACACACACACACACACACACACACACACACACACACTCACACCTGCATGCGCGCATGGACACAAGCGAGCACGACCAACTACATAATCCCCTCCAGGCTCCCACCTGACAGAAATACCAAGTCTCCACAGTTGATTCAGTAGTGTTCACCAGTCACTCGCACAACTTCAGCAACTTCAATAAAGTATAGCCACAATATTATAAGTGCACCGCCTATAGTTCAATAAGAAAAGTGTGCACATCAACCAGGAACTGAAGTTCAACCTCACATCAGACTCCAGGCAGCCTTCTCTCACAAAATTCATCCAGTAATTGAGTCCGTTTGGGAAAACATTTAGAAAATACAGATAATCATCCCAGATTCGAAAAAAAACCCCACTAAGTCAATCAGCAACAAGCTCGTCAGTAGCTGTGAATGCGGTGGCCCTTGTGCTTAGTTCACTCACAACCCGCCAAAGGCTCAAGCTCAAAGTTGATGACGACACCAGGGGGTAGCATTGACACATCAGAGGGCCCCTGGGGAGTGCTGGCCCTACACATCAAAATTTAATTAGCTGATGATACAGTCACTCAACGTTGTAATTAGTTTGCAGCTTCGGGCTTTAACAAAAGGCTAGCAATACCACTAGTGCTGGTCCTAGGAGCGCGGATGCATTTAGATGACATGAGAAATCCCTGCTCAGCCCCATGAGGAAACAAGTAATTGAATTCAAACACGTTTCAGGCACACTTCAATTTAACTATGAAAAACAAATTGTTATGATTTGGATTTTGACAGGGCCAGCAGAGAAGACCAAGCATTGATTAATCAATCCCATGATGCCATGAAGTAGTGCAAGTATTGACAAATGAGATTAGAGGTTAGTATCACGATCTGCTCAAACGGGAACACAAAGGGAGAGATGGGAGATTTAACACGGCGAGGTTAGAAAACAGACTGACCCACAACCTGTCATTAGCACTGTGTGTGTGTGTGTGTGTGTGTGTGTGTGTGTGTGTGTGTGTGTGTGTGTGTGTGTGTGTGTGTGTGTGTGTGTGTGTGTGTGTGTGTGTGTGGAGGGGGGATACAGTATTAGCATGTAGTGTTTTTGCATGTGTATTCTTCCTACATGTCAGGAGTGATTTGTGACAGAAGGGTACCAGCAAGAGTTAAAGGGAAGGTTTACAAGATGCTTGTGAGATCAGCTATGTTATATGGTTTGGGGACAGTGGCACTGACAAAAAGACAGGAGGCGGAGCTGGAGGTGGCGGAATTGAAGATGCTAAGATTTTCATTGGGAGTGATGAAGAAGGACAGGGTTATGAACGAGTATATTAGAGGGACAGCTCAGGTTGGACGGTTTGGAGACAAAGCAAGAGAGGCAAGATTGAGATGGCTTGGACATGTGTGGAGGAGAGATGCTGGGTATATTGGGAGAAGGATGCTGAATATGGAGCTGCCAGGGAAGAGGAGAAGAGGAAGGCCAAAGAGGAGGTTTATGGATGTGGTCAGAGAGGACCTACAGGTGGCTGGCATGACAGAGGAAGATGCAGAGGACAGGAAGAGATGGAAACGGTTGATCTGCTGTGGCGACCCCTAACGGGAGCAGCTGAAAATAGTAGCTGTAGATTCTTCCTGCATGTCTCCCTGCTGTGTATTTTTGGGTGTGTACATTCATGTTCATGATTACGCTGGTAATGGAGGGTTTTGTTTACAGCCAAGGGTCTAATTGCCTCCATTATATATTATTTGTCACATTAGGAATCCTGGGCCAGTGGCACATGGAGAGACCTTCCACCTGTAGGTCATGTCTGCCTACAGCAGCCAGGCAATGCAACAGCTCCATGTGTAAAATGACATACATCGTCTACAGACTGACTCTCTCAACTGAACTGACAACTCATTCTCACCCTATGGTGCCAAATATTGACACTGATGAATATTCTATATTTCTTGAAAGGAAAAGTGCAAACCATCTTATCTTATATCCTCCTGTGGTGGCACTTCAGTACTGAATAGATAGATACATGTATATACACACACACACATATGTGTACATACTTTCCCAAAAAAAAATCTATCTCCCTCCCTCATATAAATGCATACTGTGTTGACAGCATGCAGAGGGTTTGCATGTATACTATGTGAAGAGAGTCTTTATATTTTCATTCATCTAAGTGTTCGTGTAACAATCTGGCACAAAGGTTGCCTGTTTGATTATATTTGCATGTGTACTCACCAATATTTGTGTGTGTGTGTGTGTGTATGTGTGTGTACGTGCAGCGTGCATGAGTGTTTATTTTTCCCTGAAATTTTAAAAAGGCGCTAAGAATTTAACATCAATGGCCCATAGTGAAAACCATGCTTTGCTAGCCAAGAGAGAAATTCATTAGTGTGATTAAACCTTAAAACGTGTGTTCACAGATACTTCTCTTAGGATGCTGAAGATGTACAGTTAGTAACCTTCTTAGGTTGCCTGACACAAGAGTTTCTGGTGTGCTAGTGGCTTGTTGTCTACTTATACCACGAGCCACAAGCAAGTTCACTCCTTATAGCAGACAGGGCTCAACCTGACTCTAAAGTGAGTCTAAACAAAATTCCTAAAGAGAAAAAAATGTACAGCATGCATGGGAATCTTTCATGAAAAACACCCGACTGCTGTGTTTGATCCAGATACTGCATCCATATGCAGTGCCCATTTCCAGTTGGTTTAGGAATTTTTCTCGAAATTATTCGGGATTTGTCTGGTATGAGACAATGAGATGTGACGCCACATCAAATGCACATCAAGACCCAATGTCATGTCAGGACTCATCCCAGTGACTTATTGTCAGTAAGACATGCTTTTACCAGTTTCCACTGAGTAGATATATCTTATGCACTAACTTTTTTTTAAAATCTAGCTTCCCTCTTGAGAAGTATCGGGGTATTTCTTTTCTCTTAATAGACCTTTGACATCTAAAAGTCTAAACAATACATCTTACATACAGTGCTGCTTGAAAGTTTGTGAACCCTCCAGACATGGTCACTGTTTTTGTAAAAAACATTAAAATAAGCTTATTACACATACATCCAAATCCCTATTTGTAAAGCACACCTTCCAAATAATGGACACACACACAAAAAGAGATATATTTTCATTATTTAATTCAACAAAGGTGGTTTATTTCACAAAAACTGAAAATTTAACATGTGCAAAAGTATGTGAACCCTTGTATTAGTAGCTTGTGGCCCCTCCTTTTGCAGCCATTACTTCAACCAAACGTCTTCTGTAACCACTAACCAGTCTCTCGCATCTGCTTATGGGGCTTTTTGCCCACTCCTCCTTGCAGAACTCAGCCAGTTGAGAGAGGTTGGAGGGACATCTGGTATGTACCAACTTCTTCAGGTCTCGCCACAACATTTCAATTGGATTAAGATCCGGACTTTGACTGGGCCTATCCAGAGTACAAATCCTCTTTCTCTGAAGCCATTCCTTTGTAGTTTTGCTGGAATGCTTTGGGTAATTGTCTTGTTGCATAATCCATTTTCGTCCCAGCTTCAACTCCCTGACTGATGGCAGGAGATTCTGGTCAAGAATTTGTTGATATGCCGGAGAATTCATGGTTCCTTGGATAATATGGAGTCGTCCAGGTCCAGAAGCAGAAAAGAAGCCCCAGACCTTCACATTTCCACCACCATGCTTCACTGTTGGGAGGAGGTTCTTTTCTTCATATGCAGTGTTGGCTTTTCTCCAAACATGTTGGTTTTGATTGTGACCAAATAATTCTATTTTGGACTCGTCTGTCCAGAGAATGGACTTCCAGAAGGCCTCTGGTTTGTCCAAGTGCTCTCTGGCAAAGTTAAAACGGGCAGCTTTGTTCTTTTTTGAGAGCTAGCGACCCTCCCATGAATGTCATGGCTATTCAATTTTCGTCTGATTGTAGACGCATGCACATTTGTCCCAGATGCTACCAGAGAGGTCTGCAACTCTCTAGAGGTGATGTGTGGGTTGGCCTTTACCCGATTTATTATTTTTCTGGTGCTTCTGGGTGATAGTTTTGATGGGCGTCTACTTCTAGGCAGAGTTGCTGTCATGTTGAAGGCCCTCCATTTGTAAATTATTTGTCTTACAGTGGATGGATGGAGCTGGAATCTTTTGGAGATAGTCTTATAGCCCTCCCCAGACTGATGGGCTATCACTACCCTCTTCTTCATGTCCTCGGATATCTCCTTTGCTCTCGGCATTGTTGATTTGTATGGGACCACAGTGGTTTGGTTGGTTTCCTCTCTCTTTTAATTCGTGCAGGCCAAACCCTTTCCCAAGGATGTCTCATTTCATTGGTCTGCTTAAATGATTAATTAAGCACCCAAATGTGTTTCACCCGAGTCTGTTACCTGCTTGACTTAACCAATGCAGCTGGGGGTTCACTTACTTTTGCACATACCCTAATTCTATGTTTCATGTAGTTTTTGGGCTACTTAAACAAGTCCCACTAAACAAGTACATGCAACTGATAAACATATATCTGACATTTCATAATAAAAACTGGTGATGATAGAATAAGAAAATCATGGTAAAACAACAGAAAAATCTAAACTGCTCAAGGGGTTCACATACTTTCAAGCAGCACTGTATGCAATTTATTACCTTGCCCAGAGGGGTATTTGTTTGGTATTGCTAGTTGGTGCCATTTGTTTATTTGTTTATTTGTCTATTGATAACTTATCAGAAATAAATGACTAGAGCAAATGAGTAAAACATTTCAGGATGGGTTGCCAGTGGTCCCTGGATGACATTATAATGGTAGTGGTCAAAGTTTAGGGTTTCCAGGAGTGAGGTTTGTTCTGCCTGGCTCTACTTGTTGAAATAGGATCTTGATTCACAAATATTAATTTAACAATGTGCACTCGTGGCAGGACTCTACCATGAAATTAGGTCAGAAGAAGAGTGAATAGGTAGCATAGTATATAGGATGGTGGCCCATTTCATGTTGCGTAAGATATAGTTTAGATGACAGTGGCTCCATGTAGATGCTTGTTCCATAAATGAACACAGTATAGGCTGAGCTTTGTGAGATTTAAAGCTAATTTGTAGCAGATCAAGTGTTTGCATCTTATTGATTGTTGCGTTCTATTTTTAGAGTTGAACTGCAAGGCTATTGAAAAAATAGCATTTCGGCTTCACATAGTACATGCAGTAATCTATGTAGTATTGAGAATAATTCAGAATGTATTCACTGTAGGTACCAGCACTGCCCATGGACTACAATACTCATAACTCCCTGCTCAACCTCACAGGCGATCTCCACCCACCATCTCACCTCACACTGTAGTATAATTGATTACAGTGATACTGTGTTGCAATTTTGTCCCTAAACCACAGCGGATTTTGAAATTCACTCCCTCTCACTGTGAACCCTGCACCCACAGCACTCAAAGAGATCCCTTTCTGCAGAAGAACAAGAACAGAGGACCACGTGTCTTCACATTACCACTTCCATGGTCTTATGGAAAATAACCCAGTCTTGTTCATCCATTAATCAGCTGTTAAAACCAGTTACATTTTCCTGCAAGACACACAGTTTCCACAGAAAGAGAAGGTGGCTGAATTCCTTTTTATTTCTTACCATCGACACAATCACAACTTAGACTCCTCCAAGATCATCATGTGATGGACAGAGCATTGAGGATTTTCTGCTGACGAGCTGCCAGAGGGAAATAGACTTTGTTTCAGCGGAGCCATGTTTCGATATTAGAAAACGAAGGATGCACCTCTGATCACTGCGGAAGAGCGATCTCAAATAAGGCTGGTATCTGGGCATGGTTAGTCGTAATGAGTTAGTTGCAAGATTTAGCCTTAGTGTTTCATAGCAGTTGGTGTAATTGTTGGTCTAGTATTGTTAGATGAAATCATCCGTGATCTAGATACAGCTGTAACTGGTAAATTTCCAAGCAAAATGAAAATGGCAAAATTTTTACCATTATATAAAACTGGGGATAGACACCACTTCGCAAATTACAGGCCTGTTTCTTTACTTTCCCAATTCTCCAAGATATTGGAAAAAAGCTTTACTGACAGATTAGACAAAGTCATCGAGAAGCATAAATTGCTGACTGGTAGCCAGTATGGATTCAAAACAAACATATCAACATCAATGGCACTAATTGAATTGAAAGAGTAACTTACTATCAGCATAGACAAAAAAGTAAACAGCATGAATATTTATAGATAAAAAAAAGCTTTTGATAGCACTGATCACATTATATTACTAGATACATTGGAAAGGTATAGTATCACAGGAGTTATGCTGAATCGGTTGAGAAGCTATTTAAGAAACAGGCAACCGTTTGTGAAGATAGGTGAGCAAAAATGTACATGCATGGATATTAATTGTGGAGTCCCTCAGGGGTCAGTATTAGGCCCGAAATTGTTTATTCTGTACATAAATGATATATGCATAGTTTCAAAAATATTGAAATTTGTTCTCTTTGAAGATGACACCAATATTTTCTGTTCTGGGGAGAATTTATAGCAGCTTTTGGAGGTGATCATAACAGAAAAGAGAAAATTAAAAAGGTGGTTTGACATAAACAAATTACTGTTAAATTTGAACAAGACAAAGACGTTTGGAAATTGTAAAATACTAAACACTCAAGTAGAAATAATGATAGATGATGTCAGCATAGAAAGATTATATGAAAATACATTTCAAGGTGTGATACTAGACCATAAAATCTGCTGGAAACCTCATATAAAATATGTACGAGCAAAGCTGGTAAGGAGTATTGCAGTCTTGGCAAAAACAAGGCACATTCTGGATCATAAAGTATTGTACACACTATATTGTCCACTTGTATTGCTATATCCAAATTATTGTGTGGAGGTATATGGTAACTGCTGGGATAGTTTCCAGCATTCCATGACCCGAATTCGGATAAGCAGCTTGGCTAATGGATGGATGGATGGATGGTATATGGTAAAATCTACAAAAGCAACCTACATCCATTATGCATATTGCAAAAAAAAAAAGGGTCAAGGATAATTCACAATGTAGGAGTTTGCAAACACACTAACATGCTGTTTTTAAAGTCACATGTATAGCCCACTGCTATAAAAGCAATAAAAACAAATACTTGAATGTGTTACTGACACAGAAAGGCTTAGTACTGATTTTGAGTTACCATTTCTGATTGACACTGGGCAGAACTAATTAGGTGACCTCTTGTTGTGTAACTTAGCCAAGAGGCCTACACTCCCAGCATTCCCTGATGGCTGATCCAGAGTCTGTAACTGTAAACTGTCCTCCATTTTGTGCTCTCGCTTCAACAAAACTATCTCCTTTACCCAGACTCTGTATAGGCTGAAATCGCACACAACTGTTTAAAATCAACTTGTTGTCCTGGCGGAGGGTGCAGAGATCCAAATTGTTCAGTGGTTTCTGGTAATTGCTGGATTTTGAGGCAAGTCCAGTGCCAGGAACACCCATTGAAGAATAGAGACTCCAGTTAACTGGATGGTGAGCCAACCCTACAGGATCTTGAGAGAGATCACACAGACTGTTATCTTCTGAGAAAGGACTCCCTTCACCATTTCCTGATGCACTGGGATGGACAAATACACACACAGATTGGGCCCAGATGATCAATCCACCGATTTAACACTTAAAAAAAAAAGAGACTGAGCTCAGGGACTTTAAAGGTTGTTTTTTTTTTTAAAATATGTGCACTTTATTATCTTGTTATTTTAGTGTATGTGTTCAATACATGTTCATACAAACTCATCTTTGTTGCCTTTAAGTTGAATGCTTCACAACCTGTACTGCATGGCAGGGCAGTTCCTGTCTCAATGAATTTACCAAGCACTGTTCTGCTGACGAGATTATAGCATATAGATTATTGATTACTGCAAACTGTTCTCTACTCTCACATGACTTTTCTCTCTCTGAATGACGTCCTCTCCTTTCTTCTCCTTTCTCTTCTTCTGTGTGTGTGAATGGTGTGATGTGAGTCTCCCCAGTGTGCATGTGTAGTCTGTTCTCCTTCCAGGTCTCCATGGTGATGGTGATCATTCACCACCTAGACACTGCTTGGCATCCTCCTCATCACATTCTTTATTTATCTTATAAATCCATATAATTTTGTTATCCTATTTCAATATTGCAGCCTTCTGTCTCTCAGATGTGACTAATGTGTTTTTTTTGTGTGTTTTTTTTTAACATGGTGATAGTGGTCACGTGGCTCAGGTCCTGGGCTGTTCCGGTGATGTCTGGACACTGCTTGGCATCCTCCTCATCATATTCTTCATCCATCCATCCATTGTCTGAACCGCTTATCCTGTTCTCAGGGTCACGGGGATGCTGGAGCCTGTCCCAGCAGGCATTGGGCGGAAGGCGGGGAGACACCCTGGAAAGGCCGCCAGGCCATCACAGGGCTAACACACACACACACACACACACACACACACACACACACACACACACACACACACACACACACACACACACACACACACACACACACACACACACACATACACCCATTCATTCCTAGGGACAATTTAGTTCCACCAATTCACCTGACTTATATCTCTTTGGACTGTGGGAGGTAACTGGAGCCCCCGGAGGAAACCCACACAGACATGGGGAGAACACGCAAACTCCACACAGAAGACGACCTGAGATGACTCACCAAGGTTGGACTACCCCAGGGCTTGAACCCAGGACCTTCTTGTTGTGAGGCGACCACGCTAACCACTGCGCCACCGTACCGCCCATCATATTCTTCATATATTCTATAATTCCATTTTAATGCTGTTATCCTCTTTCACTGTTGTATGCTGTAAATTGTGTTTTATTCCGTACACACAACATCCATTGCACGTCTGTCCATCTTGGGAGAGAGATCCCTCCTCTGTTGCTTTCCCTGAGGTTTCTTCCTATTTTTTCTCCCTTTTAAAGGATATTTTTACGGAGTTGTTTCTTATCCGATGAGAGGGTCTAAGGACAGGATGTTGTGTTGCTCTAAAGCCCACTGTGGCAAATTTGTAATATGTGATATTGGGCCATACAAATAAAATTGACTTGACTTTGTTGTGTGTCCTTACTGGTATTTAGACATCAGGCTCAGGGCGTCCTAGTTTTCTGATACTGGCCTACAGTTATTTCCCTCTATTGAAAATCCTCAGTGATTGTGAAATGTAACCAGGGTTACACATGCCTTGGAGTTCAAGGATCATGTCGAGTTTAACACAACACAATGTATAAAGCAAGAAATAATTCACCACCGGGTAATATACAACAAATATTCTTCAACTGAGGGGGGGTTTAATCTGATTGGAAAGTTTAATTTAAAGAAAGTCTGTGTTTGTACCACTATGTAGAGCATGTATATGTATGTATGTATGTTTCGGTCTGTAACCCAGCCGCTGAGGATGCACAAGCCAGTGCATCCTTAGTGCCGGTCCCAAGCCCGGACAAATGGGGAGGGTTGCGTCAGGAAGGGCATCCGGCGTAAAATCTTTGCCAAATCAAATATGCGGATCATAAATAAGACTTACATACCGGATCGGTCGAGGCCCGGGTTAACAACGACCGCCACCGGTACTGTTAACCAGCAGGGTGTCGGTGGACACTATGCTACTGTTGGGCGAAGGAGAAGGAGAGGGGGAAAGCATGTCCAGAGGCAGCTAGAGAGGAGGAAGGGTAGGCATGTGGAGGTGAGAGTTGGAACTTTGAATGTTGGCACTATGACTGGTAAAGGGAGAGAGCTGGCTGACATGATGGAAAGAAGAAAGGTAGGCATACTGTGTGTGCAAGAGACCAGGTGGAAGGGGAGTAAGACCAGGAGTATCGGAGGTGGCTTCAAACTCTTCTACCATGGTGTGAATGGGAGGAGTAAAGGGGTAGGGGTAATTCTGAAGGAAGAGTATGTCAAGAGCGTGCTGGAGGTGAAGAGAGTGTCAGACAGAGTGATGAGTATGAAGCTGGAAATTGAAGGTTTATTGCTGAATGTTATCAGCGCATATGCCCCGCAACTTGGGTGTGAGATGGATGAAAAAGAAGAATTCTGGAATGAGTTGGACGACATGGTGGAGAGGGTACCCAAGGAGGAGAGAGTGGTGATTGGAGCCGACTTCAATGGACATGTTGGTGAAGGGAACAGAGGTGATGAGGAGGTGATGGGAAGGTATGGAGTCAAGAAGAGAAATGTGGAAGGACAGATGGTGGTGGATTTTGCGAAAAGGATGGAAATGGCTGTGGTGAATACATATTTCAAGAAGAGGGAGGAACACAGTGTGACGTACAAGAGTGGAGGAAAGTGCACACAGGTGGACTATATCTTATGTAGAAGGCGCCATCTAAAAGGGATTGGAGACTGCAAGGTGGTGACAGGGGAGAACGTAGCTAGGCAGCATCGGATGGTGGTCTGTAGGATGACTTTAGAGACCAAGAAGAGGAAGCGAGTGAAGACACAGCCAAAGATCAAATGGTGGAAGTTGAAGAAGGAAGACTGTTGTGTGGAGTTCAGGCAGGAGTTAAGACAGGCACTGGGTGGTAGTGAAGAGTTGCCAGATGGCTGGAAAACCACTGCAGAAATAGTGAGGGAGACAGCTAGGAAGGTACTTGGTATGTCATCAGGACCGAGGAAGGAAGACAAGGAGACTTGGTGGTGGAATGAGGAAGTACAGCAAATTATACAGAGGAAAAGGTTGGCAAAGAAGAAGTGGGATAGTAAGAGAGATGAAGAAAGTAGACAGGAGTACAAGGAGATGCAGCGTAAAGCAAAGAGAGAGGTGGCAAAGGCAAAGGAAAAGGCGTATGGTGAGTTGTATGACAGATTAGACACTAAGGAAGGAGAAAAGGACTTGTACCGATTGGCTAGACAGAGGGACCAAGCTGCAAAGGATGTACAGCAAGTTAGGGCGATCAAGGATAGAGATGGAAATGTGCTGACAAGCGAGGAGAGTGTGCTAAGAAGGTGGAAGGAATACTTTGAGGGGCTGATGAATGAAGAAAATGAGAGAGAGAGAAGGTTGGATGATGTAGGGATAGTGAATCAGGAAGTTCAGCGGATTAGCAAGGAGGAAGTGAGGGCAGCTATGAAGAGGATGAAGAGTGGAAAGGCAGTTGGTCCTGATGACATACCTGTGGAGGCATGGAGATGTTTAGGAGAGATGGCAGTGGAGTTTTTAACTAGATTGTTTAACACAATCCTGGAAAGTGAGAGGATGCCTGAGGAGTGGAGAAGAAGCATACTGGTACCGATTTTCAAGAACAAAGGCGATGTGCAGAACTGTAACAACTACAGAGGTATAAAGTTGATCAGCCACAGCATGAAGATTTGGGAAAGAGTAATAGAAGCTAGGTTAAGAGGAGAGGTGACGATCAGCGAGCAGCAGTATGGTTTCATGCCACGAAGGAGCACCACAGATGCGATGTTTGCTTTGAGAATGTTGATTGAGAAGTATAGAGAAGGCCAGAAAGAGTTGCATTGTGTCTTTGTAGATTTAGAGAAAGCTTATGACAGAGTGCCGAGAGAGGAGGTGTGGTATTGTATGAGGAAGTCAGGAGTTGCAGAGAAGTATGTAGGAGTGGTGCAGGATACGTATGAGGGAAGTGTGACAATGGTGAGGTGTGCGGTTGGAATGACAGATGGGTTCAAGGTGGAGGTGGGATTACATCAAGGATCGGCTCTTAGCCCTTTCTTGTTTGCAATGGTGATGGACAGGTTGACGGACAAGATCAGGCAGGAGTCTCCATGGACGATGATGTTCGCGGATGACATTGTGATCTGTAGCGAGAGTAGGGTGCAGGTTGAGGAGAGCCTGGAGAGGTGGAGGTATGCACTGGAGAGAAGAGGAATGAAAGTCAGTAGGAGCAAGACGGAATACCTATGCGTGAATGAGAGAGAGGACAGTGGAATGGTCAGGATGCAAGGAGTGGAGGTGACAAAGGCATTTGAGTTTAAATACTTGGGGTCAACTGTCCAAAGTAACGGGGAGTGCAGAAGAGAGGTGAAAAAGAGAGTGCAGGCAGGTTGGAGTGGGTGGAGAAGAGTGTCAGGAGTGATTTGCGACAGAAGGGTATCAGCAAGAGTTAAAGGGAAAGTTTACAAGATGGTTGTGAGACCAGCTATGTTATATGGTTTGGAGACAGTGGCACTGACGAAAAGACAGGAGGCAGAGCTGGAGTTGGCAGAGTTGAAGATGCTAAGATTTTCACTGGGAGTAACGAAGAAGGACAGGATTAGGAACGATTATATTAGAGGGACCGCTCAGGTTGGACGGTTTGGAGACAAAGCAAGAGAGGCAAGATTGAGATGGCTTGGACATGTGTGGAGGAGAGATGCTGAGTATATTGGGAGAAGGATGCTGAATATGGAGCTGCCAGGGAAGAGGAGAAGAGGAAGGCCAAAGAGGAGGTTTATGGATGTAGTGAGGGAAGACATGCAGGTGGCTGGTGTGACAGAGGAAGACGCAGAAGACAGGAAGAAATGGAAAGGGATGATCCGCTGTGGCGACCCCTAACGGGAGCAGCCGAAAGTAGTAGTAGTAGTGTGTTTCGGTCTGTGGGGTGAATATGTGGAATAGTTTGGGTGTGGAACTCAAGCAAAGCACAAAACTATTCAGCTCAAAAAGATGTACAAACATGATTTTTAAGAGGTAGAGAGATGAGGAAGGGCTGTGACAACTTTGTTTGATATTACTGACACTGGGTGATGTTTGGGTTGTACATAGAATTGGGGTAATTGTACATAAATTGTAGATAAAGATAAGTTAACTGAGTAGTTGAGAAGGGGTAGGAATGAATAAGTGGATAGTTCCTCCTACTCCTTTGTGAACATATGTTTAATTTGTGTTGTTTATGAGAATTTGTTTATTGAGTTTGTTGCATAGGTTTACCCAGCCCCTCTGAGTCTTTTTGTAGGTTACAGTATTATTATTATTTTATCTTTATCTGTTTTTTTGTTTTCTTTTTTTAAGCATTCGAAATAATAAATCATATCAAAAACTCTGATTCACGTAGGAAGTGTTAAACAGGCAGATTAATTGCTAATTTTTTTCCTTTACGTTTTTATTTTGTTTGGATCTTCCCTCGTTACTTGAGAAAAGTACGGTTGGTTGGATTAATTCAGTAATCAGTTGCGCACGCAGATCCACAGATTTTGCTAGACTGACCGTCTACTCTTCTTTTGTTCATTTGCTACTTTCATTTTGGGTCATTTTGTTTGATACCTTGGTAGATAGTACATGTGATCTTGCTCTCTCTCTCTCTCTTTAACCCTCATTCTTTTGTCTTAACCTTACCATACTCTTCGCTGCGCCATCTTGCCTATGCATGCAGCCGCATGCAACCTTTCTCAAACACCTTTTTTCGTAGTGCTCACACACATTCTCGCTACATGCAATAACGCATTCAGTTGCACACACACTCCCACGTGTACACACACACACCATCATTGGTGATCACTTGGGGTCGAGTATGACCATCCTCCCTCTGGGTCCCTCTGGGTCCTCAGGTGGGTGTAGAGGCTGATCCTGGAGCCGCATAATGGGAGGATGCCTGCATGTGACAGCTTTTTATGTGGAGTGGCTGATGTGCCTGCAGCCACCACATGGTCCTTGGCAGGGGGTGGCGAGAGTCCAATGGCATGGAGATCCAAGATGATTGGGAACCACCCTCTGCTGCAGCTTTCATCCGCTTTCACTGCCCTTGTGACCTAGAGACATGTTCCGCCGTTGAGGTCTTTTTTAGATTGCACATTGTCTGGAACCTCCCCCTTGACCTATATGCCTTGGGTGACCCTACCAGGAGCCAAACTCTGGACGGCATAGCTCTTGGGATCATTAGTACACACAAGCTTCTCCACCACGGTGAGGTGGTGATCCAGGAGAAGACACACACACACACACACACACACACACATACACACACACACACACACATTTGTACAGCCTCACTACATCATGTAACCCTTTGTGCCTTAATCATTATATTACCGCTCATCATTGATGTTGATCAGTATTAGATAGTGTTGATTAGTATTAGTCTTTATTGATTGTTCCAATAAATATTTTTTATTGAAGTAAGTCGTTGTCCTGCCTGTTTTGTGACTATATATAGAAGCCTTCCCCTGCCAATCAAAGTACTCCAATCAGTGCAACATTGATTATTCCACCAATTTGAATGGTTCAGTTATTGAACACCAAAGTTAATGGGTAATAATTTCACGAGACTGATTTAATGAGCCTGATTTTGTAACCCTGTTGCACCATCACCATTCGGCTCTGGAAATGGGCTTTGGATAGGCATACGGTTTTGGTCTGAAACAGAGGCATAGTGTTGTGATTTGGGTGAATTCACTTTTTATAATTGGCTGACACCCAGGATTTGCACAACGACGGACATCAGCCATGTCTGAGCCAGCTGCACTTTAACTGCAGCTGGTGAGGTGCATATCGTAAACAGTTTGCCGCTGGAGACCAGCAAATTGCATTGTAGTGGAGAATGTGAGAGCAGAGCACGGAGGGGCTAAATCTGTGTGCAAATATGGCCGGTACAACAAAACAAATGAACCCAATATTGAAATTCATGCTTTGAATAATGTCATATTGTGCCTGTTTTTTAAGACAAAATGAAGACAACAGATTCGGACTGCACAGCACTTTTTGAAAATGTTTGAAACTCCCAAGTTTTGATTTTTATTCATATCAAGATAAACCCCCAAAGCTGGGAAAAAAGGGTTGTTTTTTTTCTGTAATAACGCTCTAAATAAACCTTTCACCATCAGGTGGTGTTAAGAGAATAACCAATTCATACCTTTTCCGAGGCATGACAGAGCTGTCATCAAAAATATTCATGGAAAAAAAAATTGCTGCTCTGTGTTGTGTTTGAGTATTTGCCCTGATACAAGGCTTTACACTAGCACATAATGCCAGTGTTCATTTCCTCATTTCCTCTCCATCACAGCTGTTCTCCGCTGGAGGTGACAGGAAGTGAGCATGGCTCTAAAGGCAGAGCAGCGTCTTCTTCACACTTATTTTGTTCTACAAACAACAAAGGAAACCCGGGCTTTCATCCGTCCCCATCTCCCACGCGCTCGACTGCGACCCTCTCTCCCTTTCACTCTGTTGCTCCTCATGTCTTTCTCTCGCCCCCTCCCCCTCTCCTTCTGTTTCTCCTCCAGTCGTATCGCTCCTTCTACCTTCCTGTTGCGATCCCGCCATCCCCCTCCTTTGTTCTTCCTCCTTCCTTAACGCTGTTTCGATCTTTCCTTCGCACACCTACTTTTCTTTTCTTTTCTTTTCTTTTCTTTTCTTTTCTTTTCTTTTCTTTTCTTTTCTTTTCTTTTCTTTTCTTTTCTTTTCTTTTCTTTTCTTTTCTTTTCCTCTCTCTCTCTCTCTCTTTGTGTGAGTAGATGTTGGCTCCCTCTCTTTTATCTTCTTCCACTCTCTCTCTTGCCCTTCTAATCTAGGCCCAGTCGACCATACAATTGAGCCCCTCCGGCGGTCCCTCCTGATTGGTTCCTCCTGTGAACATGTGCACGCCGTGGCACAGTACAAAGCAAACTGTGCACATTGATTCAAAATGCCAGTTAACAGCAACCCGCTTTCACAACTCAAACTCCGGTGCCGAGAAGCAACACGGGTGCCGTTTTAGAAATAGTGAGCACCAAATAGTATTTTCCATACAGTCACATTAACCTGCCGTATTGCTTACACATATAGTCTGTGTAAGCATGCTCATCCATGCATAAAGTGGACGCATTATTCATATCTCTTGTTGATTAAAACTGTCGCGAGTTTATAGGACTTTTTTTTTTGTATAACATTCACTGCACTGAGTGTGTTCACTTTTCAAGAAATAAACAGCAGTACCCACAGCGGCATCATTCATGATTTATCAGACGGAAAACATCTGAAGTGTCGTATTTCAAAATTAGTTTTGCAAATCAAAATGACCAACTCTTCTCTTAAATTGTTCGGCTTGGTATAGATGTTGTGATCTGTAGCGATAGTAGGATGCAGGTGGAGGAGAGCCTGGAGAGGTGGAGGTATGCACTGGAGAGAAGAGGAATGAAAGTCAATAGGAGCAAGACGGAATACCTATGTGTGAATGAGAGGGAGGACAGTGGAAGGGTGAGGATGCAAGGAGTAGAGGTGACGAAGGCATTTGAGTTTAAATACTTGGGGTCAACTGTCCAAAGTAACGGGGAGTGCAGAAGAGAGGTGAAGAAGAGAGTGTAGGCAGGGTGGAGTGGGTGGAGAAGAGTGTCAGGAGTGATTTGCGACAGAAGGGTACCAGCAAGAGTTAAAGGGAAGGTTTACAAGATGGTTGTGAGACCAGCTATGTTATATGGTTTGGAGACAGTGGCACTGAC
This sequence comes from Lampris incognitus, assembly GCF_029633865.1. Lineage (NCBI taxonomy): Eukaryota > Metazoa > Chordata > Actinopteri > Lampriformes > Lampridae > Lampris > Lampris incognitus. Next base: position 102,469,283 of record NC_079212.1, on the reverse strand, counting down.
GAAAAGACAGCAGGTGGAGCTGGAGGTGGCAGAGTTAAAGATGCTAAGATTTTTACCGGGACTGATGAAGAAGGACAGGATTATGAATGATTATATTCGAGGGACAGCTCAGGGTTGGACGGTTTGGAGACAAAGCAAGAGAGGCGAGATTGAAATGGCTTGGACATGTGTGGAGGAGAGATGCTGGGTATACTGGGAGAAGGATACTGAATATGGAGCTGCCAGGAAAGAGGAAAAGAGGAAGGCAGAAGAGGAGATTTATGGATGTGGTGAAGGAGGACATGCAGGTGGCTGGTGTGACAGAGGAAGACGCAGAAGACAGAAAGAAATGGAAACGGATGATCCGCTGCGGCGACCCCTAACGGGAGCAGCCCAAAGTAGAAGTAGTAGGTATAGACGTTGTAAAGTGAACACTTACAAGAAACACGTCATATCAGTTGTATTTGCTTTTTTTTTCCTTTAAAAAATATATTTCCTCCACATAGAGACAGACTGAGGGATTTGGGATAAGAAGTCTCCATATAAGTGGTGAGTATGGTGCTGGACGGATCAGTCCAATGCCATGCGGTAGTTCAAGTTTCAAGTACAGTCGTCAGATACGAAAACCGGTTTGCACTTGTTCCCATAATGCAATGTTCGTCACTATACGGAGGTGTCTATGGCGATCACAGCTCAGGGCGGCCGCCATACCGCATATCCAGCATGCTACATTCAGTCCCATCTTTTATTTAGCTGGGATTAAAAATGGAGAAAATACGCCGCTCCCCCAGCAACAGACTTGGCTGAGGCGCTGGAGCCAAAAGATCAGACCGAATGAAGAGAAAAGAGCAACCGCATGCTCGAATCTGTCTCTGACCCAAATCTGCAAATAAAAGTGAGATTCTCGCACAGATTTGAATGTGCAGACACTCCTTTCTTTTCATTTAGCTGGAATTGCGAGTGGCATCAAAATTGTGGTGTATTTAATGCCCGGAAAGGTGTCATTTAATACAGACAGAGCTCTTTATCCTGGTAGAGGGTTTTACAATACCTTCCTGTTCATCACTGAAACTCTCACATATTGTGTTTCTATGTGGAAGAGAGTGAGTGAGACGGAGAGGCAGAAATAAAGTGATAGGAATCACTGTACCGAACCCTTCATTATTTACACTCTTTGTGCTTGACAGAAATCCTGCTTGTGTGTCTTTTTCCTGTACGTTCTTTGTGTTCTTGTGTCTATATATGTGTGTTTGTGTGTGTGTGTGTGTGTGTGTGTGTGTGTGTGTGTGTGTGTGTGTGTGTGTGTGTGTGTGTGTGTGTGTGTGTGTGTGTTTGTCTTCCTACCTGGGGACTCATAAGGAGCAAGGTAAAGTAGAGGGTAGACCACCTCTCTGGAACAGAGGCTGAGGGATGGGAGAAGAGCTGAGTGACAGAGAGACAGAGAGAGATGAAAGAGGGAGGGAGGAGAGAGCAAGGATGTAGATGAGTTAGCTTTAGATGAGTAAGAGATGATGGGGCGATAGATGATGAGAGAATGAGAGAGCAAGAGAGAGAGAGAGAGAGGAGGGAGAATATGGAGGAGAGAGAATATGGAGGAGAGAGAGAGAGAGAGGTAGTGTGTTTAATGAGAGCGACAGAAAGGTACAGAGAAAGAGAGTGAGATGCATAGTTAAAGGGGGGAGAAAAGATGACAGGAGGACAAGTGTTGAGGTGAGAGGAAAACTGACTAGCTGCCACGGATGTTCTCATCCGAATAAGACATTTGCCCTCTCTGTCAAAACAATTACACACACACACAAAGACAGACACACACACACACACATACACACACAGGATTTTAAACGAGGGAAGTAGACAGATGGAGAGACAGCAGAGGAATTTTTTATCTCTCTACTGAACATTTAGAATTAAACAAACTATGTGAATTTAATAAAAAGATAGAAAAAGGAAGTCAGAAGAGAAAGGAGGACTTAAAAAGATGAGAACTTGAAAAGAGTGTGGAACAGGAGAAGAGGTTAAAAGAGAAATAATATATTAAAAAAAAAGGAAAGATAGGAAACCAGACTGGAAAATACAATGCATAGAGATAAGAAGTGAGGGAGAGAGGAGTTGAGACAAGGAGGATTAGTAGAAAAGGAGAGAGGAGCTGAGATGGGGAGATAGGGAGCGTTTGTGTTTCAGCCGTTCGAACAGCATTGGGAGCGATGCTTTTTACATTTCTACTCAGCCCACACTGCACGGTTAGCCTTCCTCCATCTGACTTCTAGAACCTACCATCCTGAAGATGACAAACGCAAACAAATGTCTGTTTTGATGCTCTCTGTCACTGGCATATATAAGACAATAGCTAATCCCCAATATCCACATAGCTTAATGGGTATTGTCTTTTACCTTCAACTTTCTCCACCTAGGAACACCCTCACCGATATTTAAGCCGTTTCTCTCTTTGTTGTTTGGTTTTCTCTGTTCTAAACGACATCAGGCTTATGTTTCTTTGCTTTAGTTGCAAATGTTCAACTTTCTGTGTTCACCATTTTTTCAACCAATCTTTATCTCAAGACAATAATAAATGACAAAGAGTCAAAAGAGCAATGTATGTGGAATCAGTCCAACCAGTACTAGTAATACACCACCGGTGAAACTCCACAAATATAATAAAGTCCTTATTTTATTCTTTAACTGTGTTTATTTGCTATTACATTATGCTACAGTGGAAATGTTTTGGTTGAGGTCAACAGTGCAAGAAAGCATGGTCTCCTATTTGCCAACCACTGCCCCACTGCCTTGTGGGAAGTCTATTGAGACAAACGCTATTGAGACACACCCTGAGAGAAAAGCAACGTGTTTGGCGGCACACATTAGGCAGTTTTCAACAGTCTGGAGTTTCCGGCAGCCTCCTGCAGTCATTATGGGTGACTGGCCACGCTGGGTATAAGCCCTTGCCACAAAGACCAACCTGTCATGGCAAAAACCTCCTTGCGTAGGTCTACACCTCTGACTATGGTGTACAATATCTAGCCTTACATTCGGTTGAAGTCTGGTGGTGTTGGGGTGTGTGGCAATGGGAGTATGGTAGAACTGGCCTGGGAGTGCCTAGCCAGAGCACTGCACATCGGCGGCACGGGGTATATGGTTGCTAGCAGCTAGGATTCAGTGGAGGCTGCTTTCGGCAGACCCCCATGTGACTGAGCAGCCCCACACTGCTCACCCCAATTGGGGAGAGGCCTAGAAAAGGTGGCCTAAAACTTGTCCACTCAACCAACCTCCTGAGTAGGTTGCCGCACCTACCGGGAATTCCATCCTGTGGTAAAAACTAGAAAAAGATTCCATTCAAACTGGCGACGTGGAATGTTAGGACTCTCCTTGATAATGATAGCAACAGACCACATCGAAGGACCACGCTGGTTGCTGAGGAACTAAGATGTTACAACGTGGACATCGCTGCTCTCAGTGAAACCAGGCTCCTGGATGAAACTCCCTGAGAGAGGAAAGTAGAGGGTACACCTTTTCTGGGGTGGCTATCCCCCTGGCAGACACCATCTGCATGGTATTGCACGGGCAATCAAGAACAGCACTCTACCCAGCCTCACTGAAAGACCCACTGGACTGAGAGGCTAACGACCCTCTGTATCCCCCTAGCAAAGGCACATTATGCCACTCTTGAGTGCATATGTGCCAACACTACCATCTGACAATGGTGTGAAGGACAGCTTCTACCAGCAACTAGATGAAACCCTTCATTGTATCCAGAAAAAGGACAAAATCCGTCTTATGGGAGACTTTAATGGTAGGGTAGGAAAGAACAACAGTTGTTGTTGTTTTTCTTGGATTTTCCCCCCTTTTTTTCCCCAGTTGTACCTGGCCAATTACCCCACTCTTCTGAGCTGCCCCAGTTGCTGTTCCACCCACTCTGCCAATCCGGGGAGGGCTGCAGACTACCACATGTCTCCTCTGATACATGTGGAGTCGCCAGCCACATCTATTCACCTGACAGTGAGGAGTTTCACCAGGGGGGGATGTAGCATGTGGGAGGATCACACTATTCCCCCTACTTCCCCCTCCCCCCTGAACAGGTGCCCTGACCAACCAGAGGAGGTGCTAGTGCAGTGACCAGGACACAGACCCACATCCAGCTTCCCACTTGCAGACACGACCAAACGTGTCTGTAGGGATGCCCGACCAAGCCGGAGATAACAAGGGGATTTGAATCGTCAATCCCCCCTGTTGGTAGGCAACGGAACAGACTGCTTCACCACCCAGATGTCTGTTATTGTTCTTCTTCTTCTTTTGGTAACAATGCTCGAAGTGGTCTGGTACTCACCGGCACACAGTGTTGACACTTCTACATTTCACTCATTGGTTTACTGTGACTTTTCTTGTTCACCAGCACTTCTCACAAGCTGCTTGTACTTTTTTTTGCCTTCTCCATATCAGGGTCTCTTGGTGATTCATAATGGTCTTAAATAAACTGCAGTACCCAGGGGGCACTATCTACCCTGGTGCCACTATGTGACGCTCACTTGTTCCCGTTCTCGCTTGCCTGCTTTTCTCTGTCTGCAGCTAATTTAAGTAATTTTACATTCACCTTACAATGATGTTGGCCTGGCTCTAAAATGGCAACACAAAGTGAACACGAACAGAGTCAGAAAATTACACCACAAAGCTTCGACAGTCAAATCCTACATCACTAAATGCAGGCCGGGCGCAGCAAGCTAATGTTAGTGCCACTCCCTTGATTAAATACATTTATGTTGCGAATATCAGCAATATCTCCGAGTATCTTTTATCCACTATAGAAACTCAGAATGAAATAATGATTTGCTGATACCAGCCTATAAATACGCCAACATGTGAATAAGGGCTGTATTGGCACTTATTTTTTCCACTTCAAGCACTATGTGGAAATACGTTGCCCCGTGCTCATGGTGTGGATGTACTATGTCCTCATTTGTGTGCTGGAGGAACATGCGATACAAACTTTACGGGGACCTGCTCTTCTTACTGTACTCTATTAGTGCCATTAGTGGTCTAAAACGGCATTGGATACTGTTCTTTTGCAACATTTTGTTCCTTTAATGAATACTCAAAATATTCCAGAAAGTTGAAACACTGCATCTGGACACAATGACCAGATGAACTGATCCAACTTTCTGGGATTTCCTTACCTGGATTATTGAGCATGCAACAAGACAATACACAACATAGCATCAGAGGGGACCTTGAGATTGACAAAATAAAATGGATACATTTAATTGTGTGCATGAAAGACTGGCCTGTGTCATCCTCCTCCTATTATGAACCTGCATGAAGACGTCATAAATCGGTGCAGCTGTGATGATCAGCAGCTCCATACTTCAGACAATTTTAGTGAATTTTATTTTTCTTATAACCCACTATCACAAATTACAGATTTGCCACAGGGGACTTTACAGCAATACAACATCCTGTCCTTAGACCCTCATATCGGATAATGAAGATTCCCCAGGGGGAAAAAAAAAGGTTTTAAGGTTGGATAGATCCCTTGAAATTGTCTTAAAATTCCCTCATTCAGGCAGAAATTGGCTTTTTGTACATAAAATGGGAAAAAAACCCCATAACATTTTAGTAATAGTTTTATTTAACAGATTTTTTATTCAACATGACACAAAGAACTTACAACTTATACAGTTACACTTGTTTCAACAATAATCAACATGACATGTACAGCACTTGCCTACACCTGAGGAAAAACAAGAAACAAGTGAAATAGGACACAAAATACAAACAAATAAAAATAAAAAAAAGAGATGACTAAAGTTCTGGCATTGCCTGTGACCATCTTTCAGCAAACCTGTCTGTTTTCAGTTGCAACCTTGCCGTGGCTTTCTCCATGATGACATCCTTTACCCTTTCTATTGTGTTATGCTGGGGGGGCTGCGGCTTCATCCAGGAAATTGTTATCTTTCTTTCTTTTTTCTTTTTTTTTTTGCTATAAAAAGCAGAACTCTCAATAAAGAATTTAGGACACTATCGGTCATATCGTCAGGAAGTATACCCAACAGAAACAGTGCTGGATCGATCTAGATTAAAGTTTATACCCAAAAACTGCTTAATCCCCTTTTGGACATTCTTCCAGAAATCCAGGAGCCTTGGGCAACCCCAGAATATATGTGTAAAATCCCCCACCAGTCCACAGCCCCTCCAGCATAGTTCAGATGTATTGCTATATTTTGAAGTGATATATGGAGTGTTAAAATACGGCATTTTCACCTTCCAGTCAAATTCCCTCCATGCTGGGCTGTTGGTGAGTTTATGTCGTGTTTTGAATGTTCCCTCCCATTTTTCAGCTGTTATTATATTTGTTTCCAATTCCCATTTGTCTTTAACATCCATATTGTTATACACAGATTCATGTTGTAGTGCTTTATAAACTTTTGATATGATGCCTTTTTTTTGTCTCTACCTCTGTATATGCCAATAACAGTTTCTCTAGTTTGGATGGTGTCTTACAAATATTTCCCCATTCCTTATGTTTTTGAAGGTAATGTCTTAGTTGTAGGAATTTGTAAAAGTCATGAGCTGGTAGATTGAATATCTGCGTAAGTTGTTCGAATGACTTCATGGTTTGCCCATTGAACACTTGTCCTATATAGATCAACCCCTTGTTTCTCCATGTGTTATATGCTGAGTCCATAACAGATGGTAAAAAAAAACTGGGTTTGTTGCTATTTTAGTGGCCCTACAAATGGAGTTTGACAGTTTTAAATTTTTTCATACTAAAGACCATATTTTCATCGTTCCCTTGATCCAGTCATTACTAATTAATTTTTTTTCTGAGCCGTTTCAGTCAAGAATGGAAGTGATGCATTCTGACATGCATTTTTTGCTCCATTCCCACCCACACCGCATCTGTCTCTATAGTTACCCACATGATTATAGCTCTAAGTTGTGCTGCCCGATAGTTTTTTTTTTTTTAAATTAGGTAGCTTCAACCCTCCCTTCTCTTTCGGGCATTAGAAATAGTTTAAATTCTAGGCACCAAAGACAACCTCAGACATGTGCGGTCTTGTGAGTGACGTTATACCTTTGTGGTAGTATGGTTTGTGTGTTATGCTTGCTTCAGCAACACACCAGCAGCGTGTTAGTGATGAGTGACAGGTGTGGTGCATGGGCCATTAAGGACTCTATTCCAGTGTCTGAATTGTTAGCGCATTCTACATACTTAAGTATGTAGTTAGTGAATACTGCATACTACTGGGGGCATACCATTCAGTACATAGAATGGGGGACTCGCATCCAAGCAGGGGAGGCACGGTAGGACAGTGGTTATTACGGTCGCCTCACAGCAAGAAGGTCCTGGGTTCAAGCCCCGGGGTAGTCCAACCTTTGAGGTCGTCCTGGGTCGTCCTCTGTGTGGAGTTTGCATGTTCTCCCCGTGTCTGCGCGGGTTTCCTCCGGGTGCTCCGGTTTCCCCCCCACAGTCCAAAGACATGTAGGTCAGGCAAATCGGCTGTACTAAATTATCCCCAGGTGTGAATGTGTGTGTCGGCCCTGTGATGGCCTGGCGGCCTGTCCAGGGTGTCTCCCCACCTGCCGCCCAATCACTGCTGGGATACGCTCCAGCATCCCCGTGACCCTGAGAGCAGGATACGCAGTTTGGATAATGGATGGATGGACATTCAAGCAGAAGTGACCCTCATAATACCAGAAGACAAACTTCATTGCTAGGCAGAAAGTGGCCCCAGTAATGACAGACTAAGTTAGAAATAGGATGTAATTCGAGGGGAGAAGGAAAGAAAACATGGAGGTTCATAGTGCTCATTCAATAATACATAGGATCTGGTGTCTGTGAATGTTCTCATTCACCCAGGTCATGATTATCCAAAGGAGTTGAATATATACCAAGTCCAGTTGCACTTGATTCAACTCCTTTGGATAGGATCTGGTGTTAATTCAAATGTGCTGATATTTAGGGGGTTACAGCCCAACCCAGTTCAACCCATAAATGTCTTTGATCCATAATATGTATGAATAAAAATGAATTACTAATGTGATACAAACATAGATGGTCACAAAAGAGGGACTTTGCATTTTAACATATGCTCATTATCTTTTGCAGAAGTGGCTCCAATAGCCTTTCAAAAGCTTCAATTCATGTGTAATTTTTATCTTTTTTTTCTGTGGTTGCATCCGTTAGTGCCCTCTACTACGGTCACAGGGTGTAGTTCTCCTCTCACTTCACAGATGACTCCAAGCTGAATGCACCGGGGTCCACCTAGACTTGAATGACAACTTTGATTTACTTGGAATCACTCTCAGCTACACAAACACTGCAGATACCATCCAAATTGTTACGGAGCTGAGATGCTTAAGGCAGATTTTGAATATGACTTACTGATTATGTAGTCCATGCCCTCACAAGGTATTCGTTTAAGTGAAACTGTCAGTTATTGCAATTACTCTTTTGGCCTGACTAATCATGTAGATGATGCTGATTACAATGTCACCATCGATAACATCATCTCTTGAATATAATGAATGCATAATGAACAGCAGATGACCTCTACTGTTTTGTAAACAATGAAATGACCAAAATGCTATTTCATCCCTAATGGGCAACATCTAGCCTGGGAACCAGACGAATCTGTGTGCAAGCTCATGTTTTACATTTGCTCTATCCATCTATTCATCCATCTATTCATCCATCCATGACACAGGAAGGCCCAGCACAGAATAAGTTGTGCTTGAGCTGATAACACTAACATGTCCGTGCTCAGAAATGCAAATACTATAAAACCATTTCCATTTTGACTCACAGTATCGCAAAACATTATAGAAGTAGTTTAGTTTGTGAATGACAGAAGTACTACGTCGTGAGAGTTGAAGTTTGAAAATGACAGTGTCAATGCAAAAGTTACTTGCTGTTCGTCTGCTAGCTGTGGCTACAGTAACAGCACATTTCAAACACTTTCTGGCTCAATTTGCATTGAAGTTCTCCATAAATTGCATAAAATGGGTACAATTGTATCTATGTTTATTTTTATATTTTTTGGTGGTTTGCACCATGTGGATGTTTTGCTCTATAATATTTACAGAAATTTACAGTGTGTATTGGTATTTATGGGCCTTATCTTAACATCTTTGATGTTGTTATATCACTATTGCTCTGTTCGAGACCGTGTCAATTGAAACAGCCGAGTTATTTAATCATTTTAATTATTTAGTTTGTATAAATATGATGGTGGTGCTAATGGGTATCCTGACCATGAGGAATGCTAAAACTGGTGAATATTGTATTTGATACATACCTCCAATGAACTTTTGTTTTCCCTTCATATATACAGTGTAGTGCAGATTTAAGCAGCAATTTTTCCTCCTGCTTTTTTTTTTCTTTTTGCCCCCCCCCCTATTTTCTCCCTAATTGTATCTGGTCAATTACTCCACTCTTCCAAGCCATCCCGCTCACTGCTCCACCCCCTCTGCTGATCCGGGGAGGGAGGCAGACTACCACGTCTCCCCCGATACATGTGGAGTCGCCAGCCGATTCTTCTCACCTGACAGTGAGGAGTTTCACCAGGGGGATTTAGCGCATTCACCCCAGTTCCCCCTCCCCCCTGAACAGGCGCCCCGTCCGACCAGAGGAGGCGCTAGTGCAGTGACCAGGGCACATACCCACATCCGGCTTCCCACCCGCAGACGCGGCCAATTGTGTCTGAAGGGACGCCCAACCAAGCCGGTGGTAACACGGGGATTCGAACCGCCATCGCCATGTTGGTAGGCGACGGAATAGACCGCCACGCAACCTGGATGCTCCCTCCTGCTTTCTTAATGAATGTTATTCTGGACAAGCCAAAGCCAATCTTTCTTCAATCTTTCTTCATTTTTCAAAAAAATGTCCATGGACACTCTCCATCTAATTTGGCAGGGTTACACCTACAGACATTCCCAAGACTCACAGCAGGAATCGCTGCAAGAGGCCTATCTACAGTGTTGACTCGGGGAAGGTCAATACATTTGTACAAAAGAAATTACAATCCTTAAAAACCTCTGACATAAATCAAAAACACATTTTACTCTATAAATGTGATAAACATATGGTGTTAGAACAAATCTTTTCAGTGCATTAAAATTGTGTGCTGTAATGAACAAAATGTGGATGAAATACTATAATCTCCCCGTTTACTTTCCAGTTATTTTCTAAAATGCTGATACAGTTTGTTGTTACTGGAGATGCACTTTGTATATGGAATTGATATGGTAACATGGAAATTGCAATATCTGTAATGTGCAGCAACTTTAAATGATCTGTCTTGAAATGCACCATATAGGGCACGGAAATAAGGTCTGTATTTTCAAACAGAATTATGTCATGAAACATAATAGCATTTGTAATATTTATGATATGGCTGGACTGTGAGTGGAGTTCAAAGCTTTGAAGCATTCAGCGAGGGTAATCACATAACCAATGATTTTTATTACCATCAGGTTAGAATAAATTCATAAAAGTAGATGAGAAATGTAAAGTATCTTCTTTTTTTTTGGAGGAACAGCAGCTTGTGGAGGAATAAGACACATTTCAGTTAGTGTATAAACATACATGAAATGGTTGAATACAATCTATAATCTTCATAATTCAGCTCAAGTAGAATTGATCCCTCAAGACGGTGAAACACAAGTGTTTGCTGTGGCACCGTGATGCCTTCAAATACGCAGCTCCTTTCGATTTTCAAAATCTAATATTTCCAACAGAAGTCAAGTTCAGATCCTCTTCCTTAGTTTTGCATAAGACTAATTTAAAAGAGCTCCTTCAGCCTTTGAAGTGTGGAGTCGATAGTCACCCTCAGGCGTAAATCTGTATCTGTTATGATGAAATACAACTTGAAATATTTGTTGGATAAAAACAATCTCTCCTTTTACAATGACTACTTTTTTAGTATAATTGCCTTATGGCATTCGAAAATCATTTCGTTTTACTAATTCAGTCTTTTTTTTAATCTCCTAAATTGTTTATAAACACAACCCTGCTTCACAATTATCTTCATAAAAAGTTCACTGCTCAGACCTGGACTTCAAGTGCTGGCGACCGGGTTGTACTGAAGCACCTAGTAACAAAGTGCCTTGCTCAAGCAACCTCAACACCACTTCGGGATTTCAACATACAACCTTTTAGTCCCAGGCTCACTTTTCTACCATAGAACAAAAGCTTGATCTTTGCTCGGGTTCACACACATACACACACACACACACACACACAAGTGATCATTGTCTGACTTCTTTATGTTGCGCAGCTTTTCTACTTTTTTCTACTCAGTGCAGCTTTTCTACTCTACACATTACCTTCGCATTGAAAGTGCCTCTAATGATCAGAGATAAGATACATCTGGCAAATAAGATGCAGTTGTAGCATTTCATACGGGAAAGGCAAAGAAAGAAAAAAAACGCTTGTTTTTAGTCTTATCAAGAAAGAGACGTCCTTCCTTCGCCAGCTGGCAGTTTCTTACAGTAAAACAGTGAAGGGGGTTTTGAGTACCAAACACAATTCCTTGTGGAAATTGTTCTTGAATGTGCTGTTAGATGGACTGGAATGACAGTATGGAGAAGTAAAGTGTATATTAACTATTTTCTCTCCTTGCCTTTGTCTGATCTTTGTCTGCTTAATGGCCAGTGCCACAAGCTGAACTAAAACTTAGTTTGAATGTGTCTATAAGCGATTACCTTTAATACCACTCCAGCACGTACAACGTGGTGGTATCTGGTGTAGAATGATTGATGCCCTACAGCACACTCTAATTAAAATTTCAATTTCTTCTCTTACAGGATTTGTTTGAATTCTCCAGGTTCATCAGAACATGCCTGAGGGCAAGACGAAGAAACATAATGGCCAAGAGAAAACAAGTTTGCAGGAGAAGAAAAAGAGGTGGAGGGAATAGGCTATGAAAGTGTAACTTCTCACCCAGGTCAGAGAAGTCCACCCACTGCATCATTTTGAAAATGCTAAAAAGTGGGCAAGGGGCGACGGGGGGGGGGGGGGGCGTGGATGTGTGCAAAAGGGGTACCTGGGGAGTACCGTGAGAAGGAACCAGCACGGTGCCACACACTGCCGTGGTCCCCTCCACCGGCCCGCATTCTGGCATGGCAACAGACAAAACCCTGCGAAGATGCCCGGACTGCTGCAATGTGGATGCGCTGCAGATAGATGGGGGAGGTGGGTCGCTAACCTCTGAATAAAGGGCGTTAACATCTTTTTTTTTAAATTTCATGACGTAGATAATTCCCAACCAGTCGACTATGTCAGCTTTGGCCTCACAAGGTTCAGGGCTGATTTAAAACAGCAGATAGCATGTTGAGTCATTTTCAACCCATGAAATGCCGATTTTTATAAAGTTGATAAGAAATGTCAATAGCAACACCAGCACTGCTGTGTTTCATCACTGTACAGTCATACCATTTAGATTACAGCTCAAAAAACACGTTTAAGTGTTCAGTACCTTGTTAAACAATGAAAACGTTCATCTCAATGTAAGAAAGTATACTGTATTCATGTCTTAATTTTCAGCACTATATTTACCATTTTTTTTAAACTTTATTGAAAATGAACGGTTCCGCAACATCTGGATATAATACCAAATTAGACGATCATGTCTAATCATTACCAAGGGGACCTTTAGGGTTTTATCAATAGATGTATCTACTGGGATGTGTGGGAAATCGCTATATGTTTTTCTGTAAAAATCTTTTACTTGGATATAGTATCTGAAAAGATGAGAATTTGGGAGGAGGGAATTCTCAGCCAGCTGTTTAAAAGAAGCAAAAGACCTCTTCTACAAGCAAGTCTCTCACTGTGCACATAGTATACCTCTCTGAAACCGCAGCTTTAAAGTATTGTCTTGCATTGAGGGAACAGCGGCTTTTTACAGAGTGGCATACAGAGTGGTGGAGTTTGAACTCCTAGACGTTTGCAGAATTGACTCGAAATATGCAGGGTGAACTTGACCGGTATGTTTTTTTTCCAAGCTTAGCTCTAAACAAGACAGGTGAGCATGCAATTAGTGTAGAAAGAGAAGTCGGTGTGCATGACGAGGACTCCATCAAACACCTAGCAGGGCAATCACTGGGAACTACCCGCATCCAGTGTATAACTTGTTGCAGGTTGGCCTCCTAGTAGTAATATAATAAATTAGATAATGACATCCCATTATCTAGTTTAAGTTTCTGTAAGACTGCGTTGCGCAATCGAGGGACCTTTTTGTTCCATATGAATTCTAACACTGCTGTATCTAGTTTGTGAAAGAAGAGCTTTGGAATAAATAAAGGAATACATTGGAAAATATAAAGACATTTAGGAAGGACATTCATTAACTGCCACACCTATGTACGTAAAGCCATTTATTGTTACTCTAAAGGAAAGTGTTGACAGCGAGTTTGTGCTTGCAGCCTCATTGACAGTGAAAATTTTGCTTTTATCCAGATTAGGTTTATACACTGAAATAGTCCTGAAACACTAAGGTCTTAAGTATATGTGGGACAGGCTGATGGTTTAGAAATAGATAAGAGGAGATCATGTGCATACAACAACACTTTCTGATCATTGCCATGTCAGGTGATTCGTTTAAAGGCTGACAGACTATAGATACCAATTTTTATATATATATAACTTTGTTGAAAGAAACACTCAACGGTAGGGAAAGTGCTCAACAAATAAGGAGCAAAATAATCCAGTGAGTCAAGTATATATATATATATAAGTTATTATATAAAGTTATACCAATTTAACAGTGTTCTTTTTAAATATCAAAACAATTATCACTTGTCCTCACTTGTCCTTGGAGCTATCTTCACTCACGTCTGATCAGCTCCATAACCAGAAGTTGTCCCCTGAAGTCTCTTATTTGGCATATGCAGGCCAGTTAGCAAGCAAATTTGCACTGATCACATGACAATCATATGTCATCATTTTCCAAAGGCTCCAGTTTCTCTATCCACACTGCAATGTGAGACTGATGTTTTTCATTTTACCCACTTTGGAGAGCATTTGAAAAGCTTAATTTTTGTTGGTCAAAAATGTTGGCTTCATCCGGATGGAATGCCAAAATGGAGAGAAAAACATACATATTCAAATATGCGATGGTGTGGACATACTCTAAGACTGAGTCCTTTGCCTAAACAGACACATGATTGATGATCCATGCGGCAGAATAGTAATGCATTTACCCACAGCATGTCCATGAGATGATAAAAAGTTTACACGTACCAATTTCAAAATCTTGTCTTTGTACAGCAGAGGGTATTCACTGATTCCGATAAGCTAACCCCATCAGTGATGTTCTTTTTGATGAAAACGAAGGATGAGCACTGCATATTGGTGACCTCACTGTATGATGTAAGTTTTGTATTGTCCCCTTGCTGTATGGTGGAAGTTGGGTAGGCCCCAGCAACAAGTGCTCAGCATTGTTACTGTTTGGTTGTGTTGTCATTTGCTGGCAGTTCACAAGTGGACAATTTTTCATCAAATGTTTCTCATCCCATTTCACTTTTCATAGAACACCATTTAGATGGACCAATAAGCCACAATTTTAAAGCCACTGACAGGTAAGTGAATAACATTGATTATTGAAATACAAGCGTGCTTTATTTACTGCAAAAACATCGTATCTCTCTCACTTAATAAATATTAATAAACATAACCCCAGATTTCTCTTTGACACTGTATCTAAACTTACTAAAAAGCAGTCGTTTATTAGCTGCTCACCATTCACAGCCAATTAATTTCTAGATTTTTTCTGCAATAAGTTTGATGAGATCTTAAACAAAATTAGTTCTTCAACTCCATCTACTCCTGCAGATCCTGTCATACTAAATTCATATCTACACAATGAGTCGCTGACAGTTCCAGTTATTACAGCTTTTGAGACTCTCTCTTTTGATACTTTGACTAAGTTCGTGTCAGCTTCTAAACCAACTGCTTGCCTACTTGATCCCTTACCAGCAACACTTTTTAAAGACCTCTGGCCTTTTCTTGGACCTACAATGCTAGACATCGTTAATTTATTGCTTACTACTGGCATTGTTCCCAGCAGTTTTAAGACAGCTGTGGTTAAACCTCTACTTAAAAAACCGCACCTTGATCCAGGTTCTCTTAATAACTATCAGCCAGTCTCTAATCTTCCATTCTTCTCTAAAGTACTAGAGAAAGTTGTGTATCAACAACTTTTGACCCATATAAAAGAAAACGATCTATATGAACCTTTTTAGTCGGCTTTCAGGCACTGTCATGCCACTGAAACTGCTCTGACCAGAGTGGTAAATGATCTTCTATTGGCTAGCGACTCTGATTCCACTTCTGTGCTTCTACTACTGGACCTCAGTGCAGCCTTTGACACCATTGATCACTGTATACTTTTACATAGATTAAATTGTAATTTTGGTGTCTCTGGCTTAGCTCTCTCTTGACTTAAGTCCTACTTATCTGGAAGAACACATCGTGTCTGGTATAATAATATTATATCAAAATTCTCTGACATTAAATATGGTTTGCCTCAGGGCTCAGTACTTGGCCCTCTACTTTTCTCTCTTTACATTACACCTCTTGGCCAAATTACACGCAGTTATGGAATAAATTTCCATTGCTATGCTGATGATACTCAGTTGTATGTGCCTATAAGGGCTGATGATCATACTCAAATCACTAACTTAGAGGCCTGCTTGGCTACTGTGAAAAACTGGATGTCACTTAACTTTCTGCTTTTAAATTCAGATAAAACTGAGATGCTAGTCATTGGCCCTGCTAGACACAGACACCATTTTGATCAAGTAACAATAACAATTGACAACTGACAACAATTGACAAAGTGTGGCAGCCAAAACTCTTGGCGTTACGTTTGATCCTAGCCTTTCCTTTGATAAGCACATTAAAGAAATCACCAAAACTGCCTTTTTTCACTTACGTAACATAGCTAAAATTCGGACTTTTCTCTCCAGGCTGACGCAGAGATTCTAATACATGCATTTGTTCCATCCAGACTTGATTACTGTAATGTTCTGTTCTCAGGTCTGCCACATTCTAGTACTAAAAGTCTTCAGATGGTTCAGAATGCTGCAGTTAGAATCCTAACTAAATCTAGGAAATTTGACCATATTACACCAATTCTTGCCTCCCTTCATTGGCTTCCTATCCATGTTAGATCAGAATACAAGGTGCTTCTGCTGACTTATAAAATCCTAAGTGGGCTTGCCCCATCCTACCTGTCTGATCTCCTTAAACCTCACATGCCATCCCAAGCACTTCGTTCTCAAAATACAGGGCTCCTGTGTGTACCCAAAGTTAAAAAGAAGTCAGCTGGTGGCAGGGCCTTTCCCTATCTGCTCCATTGTTGTGGAATAACCTGCCTGCTGCCATCAGACAATCAGAGTCTGTTGAGTCCTTTAAATCCAAACTTAAAACTCATCTTTTTGCCTTAGCTTACAATTAGTTGCCTTTAAGTTGAGTGCTTCACAACCTGTACTGGATGGCGGGTTGGTTTTCTGTCTCAGTGAATTTACCAACCACTGTTCTGCTGACAAGATCATCGAGTATAGATTACAGAGTATAGACTATGACTAATTGATGACTTAATTGATTATGGCTAATGACTATTGCAAACTGTTCTCTTCTCTAACATGTCTTTTCTCTCTCTCTGAATTATGTCTTCTCCTTTCTCTTTTTCTGTGTTTGAATGGTGTCATGCGAGTCTCTCTTGCATGCATGTGCAGTCGGTTCTCCTCCCAGGTCTCCGTGGTGATGGTGGTCGCTATTTGGATGCCGCCTGCCCTTCCACTCCTCAGATAAGTTTTTCTTTTATTACATGATGATGCTGGTCGCATGGCTTGGGTCATGGACTGCTCCGTTGGAATGTGGACAATGCTTGACATCCTGTACATCATGTTCTTCATAAATGTTATGTCCATTATGATTCTGTTATCCTCTTTCAATGTTGTATTATGTAAATTGCGTGAACACAACATCAATTGCACGCTGTCCGTCTTGGGAAAGAGATCCCTCCTCTGTTGCTCTCCCTGAGGTTTCTTCCTATTTTTTCTCCCTGTTAAAGGGGTTTTTTAGGGAGTTGTTCCTTATCCGATGAGAGGGTCTAAGGACAGGATGTTGTGTTGCTGTTAAGCCCACTGAGGCAAATTTGTAATTTGTGATGTTGGGCTATACAAATAAAATTGATTTGATTTCGATTTGATTATCTTGTCACAGTGGTACCTGCCAAGGGGTGGGATATATTTGACAGACAACTGGGTCAGAGCATCTCCAAAACAACAGATCTTGTGGAGTGTTCCCGGTTTAGAGTGGTCAGTACCTACCAGAAGTGGTCCAAAGAAGGACAACTGGTGAACTGGCTACAGGGTTATGGGCTCATTGATGTGCATGGGGGGGCAATGGCTAGCCCGTCTAGTCCGATATGACAGAAGAGCTACTGTAGTTCAAATCGCTCAAAAAGTTAATGCTAGGTATGACAGATGGGTGTCAGAACACACAGTGCATCACAGCTTGCTGTGTATGGGGCTGCGTAGCCGTAGACTGGTCAGAGTGCCCATGATGACCCCTGTCCACTGTCAAAAGTCCCTACAATGGGCACAAGAGTACCAGAACTGGACAATGGAGAAATGGAAGAAGGTGGCCTGGTCTGATGAATTCTGTTTTCTTTTACATCATGCGGACGGCCGGGTGTGTGTCGTTTACCTGGGGAAGAGATGGCACCAGGATGCACTATGGGAAGAAGGCAAGCCGGCGGAGGCAATGTGATGATCTGGGCAATATTCTGCTGGGAAACCTTGGGTTCTGGCATTCAATGTTGATGTTACTTGGACACGTACCACCTACCTAATCATCATTGCAGACCGAGTACACCCTTTCATGGCAACAGTATTCCCTGATGGCAGTTGCTTCTTTCAGCAAGATAATTCACCTTGCCACACTACAAAAATTGTTCAGGAATGGTTTGAGGAACATGACAAAGAGTTCAAGGTGTTGCCCTGACCTCCAAACTCCCTAGAGCTCATCCAATCGAGCATCTGTGGGATGTATTGGAAAAACGAATCCGATCCATGAAGGCCCCACCTCACAACTTACAGGACTTGAAGGATCTGTTGCTAATTTTTTGGTGCCAGATACAAGAGGACACCTTCAGAGGTCTTGTGGAGTCCACGCCTTGACGGGTCAGAGCTGTTCTGACCACACATGTGGGAACCTATACAATATTTGGCAGGTGGTTTTAATGTTTTGGCTGATCAGTGTATGTTGACTCACAATGTGCTAAGGAATTAGACACTCCTCTTCCTTGTCTGATAAATGCCAATAGCAAAGCTATATTGCTGCTGGCACCAAGGTCAGGCTTCTTATTCACGAGTAGGATCTCACCTGCGTGGAACTCAAAGTTGGATATAATGTCCTTTGATTCACAAAGCATGTGGTCTTTACAATCTGAGTTATGAAGGTTGTTCAGGTTGTACAATTTCAGACAGCTTTCCTTTGTAAGGAATAGTTTGTTTTAACCACACTGAGTTGTTCATCCAGTGCGATGCTGTTCATTTTCTTACGCGCGGAGAGCGAAACGACAGATGTCTTTGAACAATAGGTCTCTGCATGCGCCTTTAGTGCTGAGGACGAGTGGTATCACAAAGAGGTGGTTAGCTTTGATTTGTTCCCATCTTCCCATGGGCATTACATCTGCTATCTTTTCAATGCTATTATCCACCTGTCGGCATATGCATAGTACTGAAACTCTGTAGATGGACACTGGAAAACCTTTTCCAACAAACTGCTCTAACTTCTCTTCAGAGTAATTCAGAGG
Source organism: Lampris incognitus (assembly GCF_029633865.1). Taxonomy (NCBI): domain Eukaryota; kingdom Metazoa; phylum Chordata; class Actinopteri; order Lampriformes; family Lampridae; genus Lampris; species Lampris incognitus. Next base: position 102,450,489 of record NC_079212.1, on the reverse strand, counting down.
TAAGTTTATTTATTTTTGCACAGAAAACTCAGGATATACACCTTTGCCATGGAAGGAAGTTGTCCTTCCCAAATGAAGGCAGGATAGCAGACACAAAGAGCAGTCTTCAACAGTAAACCATGGCTTTTTGCCCTTGGCTGAACATTCCCTTTCATTTTAAACTCCCTTCACTTTTATCACTGTGCATCTGATCCTGTGCCATTGTCACATTTAATACGATCTCATCACTGCAGCTGCTGCCTTCACTACTCTCATGAATTGATGCAGCCTGGCCTTTCTTTCCTCCATAAAAGTTACTGACATCCGCCAAACCTAAAAGATACAGAAAAAGTTGACTTCATTTAAGTACAGTTCCAGAGAAAACTCGTCATAGCATTAATCGGATAATGCCTGGGAAATACTGGGTACAAGAATTGGTGTTAATGGATAGATAATGTGAAATGATGTTGAGAGCTGGTCCACAACATGTCTCACCATGCTAACACTTCACAACACTGAACACAAAATCCTGAGTAACTACCAAGGATCAAGTAGTGAATAAATCAAGAACAAACGTTTAGTTCATGAATAGTTAACAAGTAGTTCCTGAGCAACACTGAATCAAGTACTATATAAGTAAATAATGATAAGTTACTTAACATCAGACTGTTAGGTGCCATATGAATGAGTATCTAATGACTAGTTCCTGGATATTGGTGAAGCTGCATAATGACCACGTAGTTCACAAACTGTTCCTGATTAACTCTGACTGAGGTACGAAGTGGCACATCCATTAACAAAACATTACTGACTTATTGCCTCCATAATTAGCTACCATTTTTGGGCCCACTCGAGTAAAATAGTGCACCCAGCAGTGGATTTTTACAAGGGTACAGGGGATGCTGTCTCACCTGGGCCCGCAGCTCACAGGAGGCCCAGGTATCTTGCAAGTTGAGCTTTGAGCGTGGGCCCTGTGTACATATTTTACATGGCACCAATATAGAATGCATCAACTACTACCCAGCGCAGAAGCAGTCTGGGTGAAATATATTGCGGTGAGCATTTATACGTCATGGTTTCTCCGCTGATTTCTTCTCTCCAACAGTCTAAGCCATCATCAAAGACCCATCGACTGTGAATAGAATAAATGCATTATTACTTTTAAATTTCTGTGGCGAATGTTATTATTTTTCATTATGATGCCAAGGACTGCTGAGAAAGTGGCGTAACCAAATAACATTATTTTATTGCTCACAGACTCTCCTGTGATTCTTACGTCCATGAGTGCTTATTCTATCAAACCAACTTGGCTGCGAAAGTTAACTAGCAAGGGAACAAAAAAATACTCTATCCTCTGTAAGTGAGGAGGAGCAGGATGTCTTCTGAATGAAAGACAGAGAGAGATAAACTTCCAATTGGATTTGTTTTACAGTCGACAGAAGGCCTGTTATTCAGGAGAAGCTGCTGCCAGTTCTGTCGCTTACACTGCTGCTGGTCCAGTCAAATAAGTAAGGAATTCAGTTTGCATTAATATTTGTGCAGTGGTATTGTGAGTGCTGTGGTTCCTTCATTAACATGAAGATGCAAAAGTATAACACAGCTCAAAACCAATCAATCAAGTGATTTATTACTCAGCTCACCTTTTACGTGCCTACATTTATCAGGAGCGAACTGGGAGCTGGAATCGATTCTGTCAGTTTGCACTGGGTGGACCGGGCACCCCAGCCAGAAAGGCACGTGCACTTGCAATGTATGTTACGTGCCAGCACGAGATACATTTGTAGTTTGAATTATTAGACTAATGCAAAGTTGTTACTGAATAGTACACTTTCCATCAGCCTAAAACAGGAACGGCCAAATCATTTCACAGAATAACTGCTCAGTAGATACAGTTGATTAATATAGTCTTTTTTTCATGTTGCACGATCTTATTTAAGACTTTCATAAGCAAAATGATTTTGCAGGGGTGGTTAATCTGTTTAGTTTTAGTTATCAAGTCATCTTAAAATGGAAAATATCACTGTCACTTTGGCTCCTTGATTTGCGAAGATGGAAGTGTGGTCAAGAGATAGCTGAGAGTTTATTATGCATTATTATTATTACTATGCATACACGGAAAACTCAGTCTTAAGGGGTCTTATTTTATTTATTAAAATGGAAGTCATGTACATTTGAAGTTTTGTTTAGCTGAATATTTAATTGATTTAAAAAGGGGATCCCCCCTTTTTTGTCAACGAACTCCCATTGGGGGTTATATGAGGGAGAGGGAGTGAGAGAAAGTTATGTAAAGACAGAAAGATGAAATAGGTAGCAAACAAGAGGTAGACATAGGGAAGACAGAAAGAAAAAGGCACATATGAAAGTGAAAATCTGCATATGAAAGAGAAAATGAATAGAAGTTGCTGGAGATTTGGTTTTGTTGCCCTCGCGTTAAATCTCCAGGGTTGCCACCTTGCCGGAGACACACGAGTGGCTTCTAAGCAAAGGACACCTGCCTGCACATCAAACTGCTTTTCCATCTTTTCGGTACTCATCTTTTAACCTTTTCTGATTTATTTTTAAAACAATTTCTCTTCTCTTTCTCATGTTTTCGTTTACCCTATTTATTTTGATCTTTTATCCTCCTCTGGAAACAAGATTTTTTTTTCCGGCACAGTTTGGGCGATTAGAAATTGATTTTCACATAGCACATGGTTTCAAAGCTCAGCCATCCCACTTTGCCAGCTATCTCCCATTATTTGAGTTCTCCCTATTATTTCCATTTGGGTTTTCTTAGTATTAATTTGAAAGAAAACCGGCTTTACACAAGCAGATGCATTGCTAGATCCTTAACACTTCTGGATTAGATCCACGATACCAGCACATTTCAGTGTGAAATGATCAGTGGAATTGTTCCTAAAATCATTGGTAGACTGGGTATACAAATGGGGTATAAGGTGAATAGTACCGGGCAGAGGGTACTTACCTTTGGAGCCCTTGTGGTGGTACAGACAGCAGGGGACCCAGCTGCATTTATCCCAACATGCTATGCAGTGCTTGAAGTGGGGGGGAATATATATATATATATATATATATATATATATGGAATACATTTATGTTGTGAACCTATGCAATAACGCCTAGTAGAAATTCAGAATGTAATAATGATTTGCTGGTACTTGCCAATATATATATATATATATATATATATGGAATACATTTATGTTGTGAACCTATGCAATAACACCTAGTAGAAATTCAGAATGTAATAATGATATGCTGGTACTTGCCTATATATATTACACATATATATACACATGCTCTGGATCGGCGTATACGACGGCGTGTTCCGGTTCCTGCAAATATCCAGCAACTTCGCACAACCATTGAAGAGGAGTGGACCAACATTCCACAGGCCACAATCAACTACCTGATCAACTCTATGCGAAAGAGATGTGTTGCTCTGCGTGAGGCAAATGGTGGTCACACCATGACTGGTTTTCTGACCCCCCCCCCCATATATCTGTGAAATCCATAGTTCAGTGCCTAATAAATGCCTCTCTTCAAGATAAAACTGCACATTTTAGAGTGGCCTTTTATTGTGAGCAGCCTAAGGCACAAGTGTGCAACAATCATGCTGTCTAATCAGCATCTTGATATGCCACAGCTGTCAGGTGGATGATTATCTCGGCAAAGAAGTGCTCACTAACAGATTTGTGAACAACATTTGATAGAAACAGGCCTTTTGTGTACAGTCTTAGATCTTTGATTTCAGCTCATGAAAAATTGGAGCAAAAACAAAAGTGTTGCGTTTATTTTTGATGGTTGTGTGTGTGTGTGTGTGTGTGTGTGTGTGTATATATATATATATATACACTACCGTTCAAAAGTTTGGGATCACCCAAACAATTTTGTGTTTTCCATGAAAAGTCACACTTATTCACCACCATATGTTGTGAAATGAATAGAAAATAGAGTCAAGACATTGACAAGGTTAGAAATAAGGATTTGTATTTGAAATAAGATTTTTTTTACATCAAACTTTGCTTTCGTCAAAGAATCCTCCATTTGCAGCAATTACAGCATTGCAGACCTTTGGCATTCTAGCTGTTAATTTGTTGAGGTAATCTGGAGAAATTGCACCCCACGCTTCCAGAAGCAGCTCCCACAAGTTGGATTGGTTGGATGGGCACTTCTTTGAGCAGATTGAGTTTCTGGAGCATCACATTTGTGGGGTCAATTAAACGCTCAAAATGGCCAGAAAAAGAGAACTTTCATCTGAAACTCGACAGTCTATTCTTGTTCTTAGAAATGAAGGCTATTCCATGCGAGAAATTGCTAAGAAATTGAAGATTTCCTACACCGGTGTGTACTACTCCCTTCAGAGGACAGCACAAACAGGCTCTAACCAGAGTAGAAAAAGAAGTGGGAGGCCGCGTTGCACAACTGAGCAAGAAGATAAGTACATTAGAGTCTCTAGTTTGAGAAACAGACGCCTCACAGGTCCCCAACTGGCATCTTCATTAAATAGTACCTGTTAGAGCCTGTTTGTGCTGTCCTCTGAAGGGAGTAGTACACACCGGTGTAGGAAATCTTCAATTTCTTAGCAATTTCTCGCATGGAATAGCCTTCATTTCTAAGAACAAGAATAGACTGTCGAGTTTCAGATGAAAGTTCTCTTTTTCTGGCCATTTTGAGCGTTTAATTGACCCCACAAATGTGATGCTCCAGAAACTCAATCTGCTCAAAGAAGTGCCCATCCAACCAATCCAACTTGTGGGAGCTGCTTCTGGAAGCATGGGGTGCAATTTCTCCAGATTACCTCAACAAATTAACAGCTAGAATGCCAAAGGTCTGCAATGCTGTAATTGCTGCAAATGGAGGATTCTTTGACGAAAGCAAAGTTTGATGTAAAAAAAATCTTATTTCAAATACAAATCATTATTTCTAACCTTGTCAATGTCTTGACTCTATTTTCTATTCATTTCACAACATATGGTGGTGAATAAGTGTGACTTTTCATGGAAAACACGAAATTGTTTGGGTGATCCCAAACTTTTGAACGGTAGTGTATATATATATATATATATTGTAACGTGCATGGATAAGTAGACAAGTTGGCCCTTGGCAAACAGGTCGGACTCTTTAGTTGAGCGGTTAAACGGGTTTGCGTCCCGAATACGGCGTTTCAAGCTACCCCCCCTGAATTCGCAACAATATGTATATATATATACACATCTTTGTTAAAAGAAACACTCAGTGGTAGGTAACATGCTCAACAAATAAGGAGCAAAATAATCAAGTAAATTCTGAGACAGTACAAGCCTGTTTCATGCCATAAGCAATCATCAGCTGTCAATAAAGCTATTCTTTATCGACAGCTGATTATATTATTTAGCTGTGTAGCTAGGAGAAGTGGGCAGCCGCTGTGCAGCACCAGGGGACCAATGCCAGTTTTTCTTGCCATGCCTCGGTCAAGGGCACAGACAGGAGTACTAACCCTAACATCTGTCTTTTTGATGGTGGGTGAAACCAGAGCACCTGGAGAAAACCCACCAAAGACACGGGGAGAACATACAAACTCCACACAGAGGATGACCCCCCAAGGTTGGACAAACTCGGGGTTCGAACCCAGGACCTTCTTGCTGTGAGGCGACAGTGCTAACCACTGGGCCACCGTGCCGCTGTACTCACCTTGCAAGTCAAGTGCTGGAGCATAAGCACTGATAACAGAGACACTTTGGTTATTTAAAAGTGCCAGTCGTATTGTCATCAGGCATTCATTTATGCCAAGAGGTGGCTCAGCAACATGGCAAATGAAGCTATGTTTGATGGCATAGCCAACACCATGGATCCTCAGCTCATCAGTTGCTTTTCCTTTCCAGAAGAAAATGTAACCACCCTTCTCTTCTTTCAGCTGCCCTTGGTCGGCCAGTTGGGTTTCAGAGAGTGCGGTAATATCAATCCAAAATCTCCTCGGCTCTTGGATAAAGATGTTCAGGGCACCTTTTCTAGGCCCCTCCCAGAGTGGATCCTAAACAGGAGTGCTCAGTCATGGGTGCAGCAGCCCCTCTGCCTCAGGCTTAGTGACTGATCATACACCCACTGCCTGTGTGCCAGGTTGTGGCTAGAGGTTACCAGACTTCACTGTCCTGCTCCCATCACCTCCTGATTGCTACAGGACTTTGACCCAGGATGTTATGGGTTGATTCCTTTGCGGTAGGAGACCTGTGTGTGACAGTTTTTAGGTGGAGTGGCTGATGGACCTGCAGCTACCACGTGGTCCTTGGCAGGAGGTGGCCAGAGTCCAATGGCATGGAGAACCAAGGTGATTGGGGACCACGCTCTGTTGCAGCCTTCATCCACTATCACTGCTGCAGTGACCTGTAGACATCTTCCGCCAATGCTGCCGGTGAGCTCTTTATTGGATCGTGCTTCATCTGGAACCTTCCCCTTGACCTATCCACCTTGGGTGACCCTACCAGGAGCCAAGCTCCAGATGGCATAGCTCCTGGGATCATTAGTACAAGCAAGCATCTCCTCCACAGCAAGGTGGTGATACACACACACACACACACACACACACACACACACACACACACACACACACACACACACACATACACACACTTTTTTCCTGTGGACTGTGAGCGTGAGCCAAATCTTTTGGGAGTTTGAGCATCAAAAAAAAAATAATCAGAGAGCCCGTTTCCTGTGTTTGTGGATGTGTAGAGTTTTGAAAGTGGGGGTGCCACGAGTCATTCATATTGTTTTAACCAGTATCCTTCAGCTGCCCCTGTTAATATCTACTAGACGGTCAACCTTCAGGAAAGCTGAAATATTATACTTAGCACCTCTAAGATTAAGGAGGAAGTCATCAGAAAACTACCAGAACATGCAAACACACACACACACACACACACACTTCAAACATACAAAGGAACACATTATTTAAGCCCATGGACATTTCTGCACAAATATACATATATACAAACACTGAAACACACTCAGACATAAGAAACTGCATAAGTACACAAATAGTCAAATAACCACATACCCAGATTTATACAGGCCTGCACACCTGCTGCTGAAACATTGCACACACAGACTACAAATGCAGGCACATACTCACTCTCTCTCTCACACACACAGGGGTTGAGCTATCCATCTTCCTAAGCCCCTGGACAAGTCCCCTGGAGACCCCTGACAAATGACTGATATTGGCCTATCAGCTCTGCATGACTGATCCTGTGTGTGGTTGTGTGTGTGAGAGAGAGACAGGAAGGGAGAGAGTGTGTGTGTTTGACACACAGTATGTGGTATGTGAGTGCATGTGACTAACACTGTGTGAGAGACAGGGTAGCGAGAAAGATTAACATGAGTCAGCCACCCCTTGAGTCAAGGACCATCTATGATTTTCTCTCTCTCGCTCTCTCTCACACACACACACACATAACCTCATTGCCTTGTTTTTCTGTCTGCACACGAGCATTTATCAACCTAGTTGCCAGTGTGTGTGTGAGTGAGTGAGAGAGAGAGAATGAGTTTTTGGGTTGTATCTAAAGGGCTGAAGGAGAATTGCTGTTAGGAAACACATGCGTACAGAAATCCTGCATACAGCATTCACGGTGTTATCACCTATGTAATTCGAATTTATCTGCACCAGAGAATCCAGGTCTAGGAACGATGTTCTACAGTAAAGCAATGTCCAGAGAAGTTAGACCTGCTCAACATGACAGTTATGATGTTATATTGTGCTTTTAACTCATGTGATATACTACACTGAAGAGTGCACAGGATGGCAAGCTAACAACACAAACAGCTAACAGCTGTTATCTCAATGCTTGAAAAGTTGTTTGAGGGGAAATCATTCTGTTAAGAATTTGATGTAATCCCGGTGATGTAATTTCATACGAGCACCATCTCCTCTCTTGCTGTATGTTTTTTGAGCTATACACAATTTCTCAGGTTTTTGAGAGCCAGTCTCTCAAACAAATGAATACAACTGCAGACAGTTTGTTTCCAGAATTCTTAAACACCTTTCTGTTACTGCAGTTAAATCCTTTGAATGACGTCTAGGTGATGGGTAACATGTATCTACTGTTACTACTACTACTTTTGGCTGCTCCTGTTAGGGGTCGCCACAGTGGATCATCCGTTTCCATCTCTTCCTGTCTTCTGCATCTTCCTCTGTCATGCCAGCCACCTGCATGCCCTCCCTCACCACATCCATAAACCTCCTCTTTGGCCTTCCTGTTTTCCTCTTCCTTGGCAGCTCCATATTCAACATCCTTCTCCCAATATACCCAGCATCTCTCCTCCACACATGTCCAAGCCATCTCAATCTTGTCTCTCTTGGTTTGTCTCCAAACCATCCAACCTGAGCTGTCCCTCTAATACAGGGGTGGCTAGCCATGTGCCATGGAGAGCCATGTGTATGCAGTCCAAAGGAGTTGAATCAAGTGCAACTGGACTTGGTATATATCTGGGTGCACTATATATCCAGTTGCACTTGATTCAACTCCTTTGGATAACCATGACCTGGATGAACGAGAACATTCACAGACATGTGTATGCAGGTTTTCATTCCAGCCGGACTCCACATCAGGGGATTTCACTGATCAGCAACCCTTCAACCAAAGAGGAAGAATGTATCAGTGAAATCCCCTGGTGTGGAGTCTGGCTGGAATGAAAACCTGCATACACATGGCTCTCCATGGCATATGGTTAGTCATCATTGCTCTAATGTAGTATTAGAGCAACTCCAGTTATTTCTTCCTATTGCCTTGGTCAGAGGCACACACATGAGTATTAAACTTAACTCATTCCCAATCCTGCACTTCTTCATCATTCCCAACAAAAACTTAACATTTTCAACTCTGTCACCTCCACCTCTGCCTCCTGTTTTTTGTCAGTGTCATCTCCAAACCATACAACATAGCTGGTCTCAATACAATCTTGTAAACCTTCACTTTAACTCTTGCTAGTATGCTTCTGTCACAAATCACTCCGGACAGTCTTCTCCACCCACTTCACCCTGCCTGCACTCCATGTTAATTTGAACAGTTAACACCAAGTAAATGGTAAATGGACTGCATTTATACAGCACTTTTCTAGTCTACCGACCACTCAATGCACTTTACAGTGTATGCCTCATATTCACTCATTCACACTGATGGCAGAAGCTGCCATGCAAGGTGCCAACCTGTTCATCAGGAGCGGTTAAGGGTTCAGGGTTTTGCTCAAGGGGCACTTCGACATACTCTCAGCGGGAACAGGGGATCGAACCAGCAACCTTCCGATTACTAGACGACACGCTGTACCTCCTGAGCCATGCCACTCCCTTTGCACACCCCAAGTATGTAAACTCACACCCCATCATCACCATCTATTACTTGCATCCTCACCATTCTGCTGTCTTCTCTCTCATTCATGGATATATATCTCATCTTTCTCCTATTTCATTCCTCTTCTCTCCAGTGCATACCTCCACCTCTCCAGGCTCTCCTCAACCTGCTCCTTACTCTCGCTACAGATCACAATGTCATCCGCGGACATCATAGTCCACAGAGACTCCTGCCTGATCTCATCCATCAAACTGCCCATCACCATTGCAACCAACAAAAGGCGTAGAGCCGATCCTTGATATAATCCCACCTCCACCTTGAACCCATCCGTCATTCCAACCACACACTTTGACACTGTCACGCTGCCCTCATACATGTCCTGCACCACTCCTACATACTTCTCTGCCACTCCTGACTTCCTCATACAATACCACACCCCCTCTCTCGGCACCCTATTGTATGCTTTCTCTAAATCCACAAAGACACAATGCAACTCCTTCTGAGCTTCTCTACACTTCTCTATCAACATTCTCAAAGCAAACATCACATAGTGCTTTCCTGGCATGAAAACATACTACTTCTTTTTTCAACTTGTTCCCTATTTCTCAGGGGTCACCACAGCGGATTTTACAGTTTCTATCGGTACCCTGTGAGGGCACAGTACCAGTGGTGGCCATTGTTAATCCAGTCCTCAGCCGATCCCATATGGAGCCTCGATTAATCTTGTATGGTCTTGTCAATCCGCATAATGATTTGGTAAATTTTCAAGTCAGATACCCTTACTGACACAACCACCAACCCTATGGGGGCACAGGTAAAGTGCTAGATGCTATTCCAGTATTCATGAACTTGCACCCATGCCTGTCACCCAGTAGCATGAAACCATACTGCTGCTCACTAATCATCGCCTCTCCTCTTAACCTAGCTTCCACTTCCCTTTCCCATATCTTCATGCTGTGGCTGATCAACTTTATACCTCTGTAACTGCTACAGTTCTTCACATCACCCTTACTCTTGAAAATTGGTATTACTATGCTTCTTCTCCACTCCCCAGGCATCCTCTCACTTTCCAAGATTGTGTTAAACAATCTAGTTAAAACCCCACTGCCATATCTCCTAAACATCTCCATGCCTCCACAGGTATGTCATCTGGACAACTGCCTTTCCACTCTTCATCCTCTTCATATCTATCCTTACTCCCTCCTTGCTAATCCACTGCACTTCCTAATTCACTATCACCACATCATCCAACCTTCTCTCTCTCATTTTCTTCATTCATCAGCCCCTCAAAGTACTCCTTCCACCTTTTCAACACACTCTGCTCACTTGTCAACACATTTCCATCTCTATCCTTCATCACCCTAACCTGCTGCACATCCTTTCCAGCTCGTTCCCTCTGTCTAGACAATCGGTAAAAGTCATTTTCTCCTTTCTTGGTGCCCAACCTGTCATACAACTCGTCATACGCCTTTTCCTTTGCCTTTACCAACCCTCTCTTAAATTTACACATCTCCTTGTACTCCTGTCTATTTTCTTCATCTGCCTGACTATCCCGCTTCTTCTTTGCCAACCTCTCCCTCTGTATACTTTGCTGTACTTCCTCATTCCACCACCAAGTCTCCTTGTGTTCCTTCCTCTGTCCTGATGACACACCAAGTATCTTCCTAGCTGTCTCCCTCACTATTTCTGCAGTGGTTGCACAGCCATCTGGTCACTCTTCAACACCACCCAGTGCCTGTCTTAACTCCTTCCTGAACTCCACACAACAATATTCCTTCTTCAACTTCCACCATTTGATCCTTAGCTCTGCATTCACTTTCATCCTCTTTTTGATCTCCAAAGTCATCCCACAGACCACCATCCGATGCTGCCTAGCTACGTTCCCCCACTGTCACCACATGGCAGTCTCAATTCCTTTCAGATCGCACCTCCTACATAAGATATAGTCCACTGGAGTGCACTTTCCTTTACTTGTATAACACATCAGCCTGTGTTGCTCCCTTTTTCTGAAATATGTATTCACCACAGCCATTTTCATCCTTTTCGCAAAACCCACCACCATCTGTCCTTCCACATTCCTCTCCTTGACACCATATCTACCCATCACCTCCTCATCACCTCTGTTCCCTCCACCAACATGCCCATTGAAGTCTACTCCAATCACCACTCCTTGGGTACACTCTCCACCACTTCATCCAACTCGCTCCAGCATTCTTCTTTCTCTTCCATCTCACACCCAACTTGCAGGGCATATGGACTAACATCATTCATCATCACACCTTCAATTTCCACCTTCATATTCATCACTGTCTGACACTCTATTCACCTCCAATACACTTTTGACATACTCTTCCTTCAGAATTACCCCTACCCCATTTTCCACCTTTCTGCACCATGGTAGAAGAGTTTGAATCCTACTTTGATGCTCCTGGACTTACTCTCCTTCCACCTGGTCTCTTGCACACACATTATACATACCTTCCTTCTCTCCATCATATCAGCCAGCTCTCTCCCTTTACCAGTCATAGTGCCAACATTCAAAGTTCTGACTCTCACCTCCACACTCTTACCCTTCCTCCTCCCCCACTGCCTCTTGACATACCTTCCCCATCCTTCTCCTTCGCCCAACAGTAGCATAATTTCCACCAGCACCCTGCTAGGCAACAGTAACAGTGGCGGTCATTGGTAACCCGGGCCTCAACTAATGCGGTATGGAAATCTGAACTGTGATCCACATATTTGATTTGGTGAAAGTTTTATGCTACATACTCTTCCTGATACAACCCTCCCCACTTATCTGAGCTTGGGACATGTACTAAGAATGCACTGGCTTGTGCATCCTCATTAGCTGGGTTTCAATTTGAAATACTGAAAAAATTGAAATAATGCATCTTTAATTACTAATAACTGACCATCACTGAGGAAATTGATCATTGGCAAATACAAGTCAAATAGGGAGACACTGGCAGTCAGTCAGTCTGCTTCCTATATTTGTACAGCACTGAAAGGATACAGATATACTACAAGACAGAAAATTACAGACAAAGACAATTATGAGATAAAAGTTAGACGTTTATCGATCCCCAGAGTGGAAATTCAGGTGTTACAGCAGTACAACATATTTATATGACATGATAAAAATAGTAAAAATACAGTACAGTACAAATAGTATGGAATATAACTGTAATATAACTGTAAAGTGAGATGTATTAGTAGTAGTAGTACAACAATATACAGTATAGTACAGTTATATGACATTATTATTATTAATAGCCCATACTGAATATGAATGCTGAATATGGAGCTGCAAGGGAAGAGGAAAAGAAGAAGGTCAAAAAAAGAAGCTTATGGATGTGGTGAGGGAGGACATGCGGGTGGCTGAAGTTTTGATGCAGAGGACAGGAAGAGATGGAAATGGATGACCCGCTGTGGCGACCTTTAATGGGAGCAGCTGTAATTAGTAGATTATTAATAGCCTATACTACACCATATTGCATTTATGAGTATACTGTAATATTATTGTAGTAGTATAACAATAATCTATTAGATTAATAATAGTAAATACTATAATAGTAGCATAATATAATAGATAATAAAATAAAAATAGTAAGTAAAATATTGAGTAGTGAATATTATAATATAAAAGTATAAGTAGTACAATCATATAATCGTACAAATAGTATAGTATAATATATCCATCCATCAATCCATTATCTTAACCGCTTATCCTTTTCTCAGGGTCGTCGGGATGCTGGAGCCTATCCCAGCAGTCACTGGGCAGCAGGCGGGGAGACACCCTGGAAAGGCCGCCAGGCCATCACAGGGCTGACTTGCTTGCTGGTTGTCCATCGTGCCCGATGATGACCATCTTCTTCTATTTGTGGGTCCTTTGGTGGCTGAATAGTCCGATCCTGGATGCACAGTTGCGGTTGCAGACCGGGCATGTAAAAGTGGTGCTGGAGGGGGTAGTGGTAGCTTTGCGAGCATGCCTCTTTGCACGCTTTGCTACACGGTGTTGTGTGCGCTGGTTTTCCATGTACTTCACTCTCTCTGAGATGTGAGAGCGCCAGGTTGTGCGGCAGAAAGCGAGTTCCTCCAAAGAAGAGGGGTTGATCTGACATCTTTTTAGTGTGGTCTTCATTTGGTCTTTGAACCGCTTCTTCTGCCCACCAGCAGTGCGTTGACCAAGGCGTAGTTGGCCGTAGAGGACTTTTCGTGGGAGTCGTTGGCTGGGCATGCGAATAACATGCCCAAGCCACCTGAGTTGATGGTGTTTTAGGGTAGACTCCACGCTGCAGCTGCCTGCCCGCTCCAACACCTCTGTGTGTGGCACTCTGTCCTCCCAAGTAATGCCAAGGATCCTCTGGAGACATTTTACATGGAAGGCCTCCAGGCTTCTGAGATGGTGGCTGTAGATGGTCCATGCCTCACATCCATAGAGTAGTGTGGAGATGCACACTGCTCTGTAAACAAGCACTTTAGTGTGGAGATTGAGGTTGCTGTTTTGGAAAACCCTTCTCCTTAGACGGGCAAAAGATGTTGAGGCTTGTTTGAGGCGGTGCTGAATCTCATCGTCTATTTTGCAGGTGTCGGATAGCATACTTCCCAGATATTTGAAGGCAGGAACAGTGGCCAGTTGTTGCCCTTCTGCTGTGAAGGTTGTTGGGTGGTTTGGGAGGCCGGCAGTCAACTGACAGATTACCTCTGTCTTTTGGGTGTTAATAATCAGTCCCATTCTCCTGTATGCAATTACAACTGCCGACAGAGTGTTTTGTAGAGCTTCTGGTGTGTGAGCTACCAGGGCACAATCGTCGGCATACTGTAGCTCAATAATGGTCTCAGAGGTCAACTTGGTGGTTGCCTGAAACCTCCTGATGTTAAATAGGTTACCATCCAGCCTGAAGTCAATGGTGACTCCAGCCTGCTTCTCCAGCCTCCTTCGTAGCAGTGTTGTAACAGAGACTAAGAAGATATTGAACAGGACTGGGGCTAGCACACAGCCTTGTCTGACTCCAGTCTGCACACCAAAGGGCTCAGAACTGCGGTTCCCCACTACCACTCGGGCCATCATTCCTGAGTGAAACTGTCCAAGAATGGTAAGAAACTTGGGTGGACATCCAAATTTCTTCAGGACTTGCCACAGCAGGGCCCGGTTAACTGTATCAAATGCCTTTGAGAGGTCTATGAATGCTATGTATAAATCCTTGTGCTGTTCTCTGCATTTCTCCTGGAGCTGGCGTGTCACAAAGATCATGTCAATGGTCCCTCTATCCTTTCGGAAGCCGCATTGTGACTCTGGTATGACCTGTTCGGCTATTGCGAGTGTTAGTCTGCGGAGCATGATCTTGGCTAGAACCTTTCCAGCAATGGCCAGCAGTGAAATACCCCTACTGTTGGAGCAGATGGATTTGTCTCCTTTGTTTTTATAAATGGCCACAATGTTGGCGTCTTTCCACTGTTGGGGGACACACTCGCGACTCCACACCTCAAGGATATAGAGATACAGTGTCCTCGTACAGAGGTAGCCTCCTTCTTTGAGGATTTCAGCTGGAATATTATCAGGTCCAGGGGTTTTGTTGTTTTTTAGGGTCTTGACTGCATGTAGGATTCCTTTAAAAGATCGTGGGAGGTCTAGGTCTTGCAAGGTAGGCTGTTGAGGGAGTTCTGCCAGTACAGTTGAGTCCACTGGGGTGGGCTGGTTGAGCAGGGTGTTAAAATGCTCGGCCCACCGCTCCACTAACAGGGCCTGATCCTTGATGAGAGTTGTTCCATCAGCAGACCTAACGGGTGTCAGGGAGCAGTTTCTGGGGCCATAGATGGCCTTAACTGCATCATAGAAACCATGCATGTCGTTCCTGTCTGCATGAGCCTGGATTTCGTTGGCTTTCAAAATCCACCACTCAATTTGCAGTTTCCGCAGAGTTGCTTGGGCCTCAGAGCGGAGGTCTTGCCATTTTTTCTTGAGAGGTTGGGATAGTGGGTTGCTGAGGGCAGCTCTGTGTGCCTTATGCATGTTGTCCAGGAGGGTGGAGATCGTTCCGGCATTGTCATCAAACCAGTCCTGATGTTTCTTGGTTTTGAAGCCAATGGATTGGGCTGCATTGGCAAAGAGGGTGGTGCTCTGAGAGGTCCACTTTTCATCCATCCCAGACTCTGAGTTGATCAGCTGTTCAATGTCAGCTAAGTTGTCGGCTAGAGAACGGCGGAAGGTGTTTCGGGTGTCGCTGTTGGATAGTCTGGCGCAGTGGAGTGGTTTCTTTTTTGGCCCAGATTGGCGTCTCAAGGGTCGGACATGTACTCTGACTTTTGTCAGGATCATACGGTGGTCTGTCTAGCAGTCTGCTCCTCGCATAGCTCTTGTAAGGAGCACGTCTTTAAGATCAACCCGCCTCACGATAGCATAATCAAGCAGGTGCCAGTGTTTGGATCTGGGATGCATCCAGGATGCCTTGTATTTATTCTTTTGTTGGAAAATGGTGTTTGTGATGGTGAGGTCATGTTCCGAGCACAGACTAAGAAGTCTTATGCCATTGGGGTTGACTTTTCCAATGCCGTGGGCGCCAATCACTCCATTCCAATTTTGCATATTCTTCCCAATTCGGGCATTAAAATCACCAAGCAAAATGACTTTGTCGCTCCTTGGGATGTTGATGAGTACATCATCGAGTGCCTGGTAGAAGCGATCTTTCTCTTCATCATGAGATGGTAAATTTGGAGCATAGGCACTTATCAAGGTGATGTATCGACATTTTGCAAGGGGTATACGGAGAGTCATAAGCCGCTCATTAATGCCCACTGGTGTTTCTTCGAGTTTGGGTAAGAGACTGTTCTTAATTGCAAAACCAACTCCATGGATGTGTTGACCTCCTAGGGGGTATCCTTTCCAAAAGAAGGTATAGCCCTCTCCTACTTCATTGAGCGAGCCCTCTTCAAGGAGCCTGGTCTCACTGAGTGCCGCCACATCCACACAATAGCGCCTCAGCTCGCTAGCAATAAGTGCTGTTCTGCGTTGAGGTCTGTCCGTACCATGGCTGACGTCCAGGAGTGTTCTTATGTTCCATGCTGCAAATCTTAGTGGTATAATGTTTGTTTTTCGACCGCATAGTGGAATGGCCCGGCAGGTGAGGTTTCCTGCCCAGGCGCAGTGTTGAGTGGGCAATTTTTGGGCCACCTTTTCTAGGCCGTTCCCTGAAAGGGGTGAGCAGTGCGGTCCCTAAATAGGGCTGCTCAGACGCACAGGGGTCTGCCGGAAACAGCTGCCACTCAATCCCAGCTGCTAACGACCGTTGCCCTGTGCCGCTGGCGTGCAGAGTTCCAACTAAGAGCTCCCAGCTCATTCAGACCTGCTCCCGTCATTGGATACTCCATCGCCGCCAGACTTTGTGAGGTCGGGGACTCAGATAGCAGAAGATACCTGCGCAGAGGTGGTTTTTAAAGTGGCATGGGGGGCGCGCTTCTCCCAACGCCACATGACTTGATTGTAGAGGAGATGGTTCCGATGGCAAGGGGGATCCCTAGATGACCGGCACCTCCACAAAACTGCAGGGGGCTGCCGGAAATCCGGTTTTTCGGGAACCGCCTCGAAGCGTGCCGCCACAGCTTGCTTTTCTGTTGGGGTAAGCTCCCTTAGCCTTATGTCTTCCAGACTCACCCACAAGGCAGCGGGGCAGTGGTTGATAGGTGCCAGGGCGTGTCCACCAGGGTGGGCCTGCACACCATATCTCTGGGGCCCACTGCTGCTCCAAGATCCCCTGCCAAGTTAGCCTGGGGCCGCAAGACCCCAGTTACCATGTGTGGCCACAGGGAGGCCTGGCAGGAGTCTTGGTGAAGGAGAGGCTATGTACTGGCAAGGGAAGGCTTACACGCTAGGATGCTTCCCTATTCGCCACAAAGGCTAGCCAGCGGCAGCAAGCTAAGGGCAGGAGGGACACAAGCGGGTTGGAAGAACACATGCACCTTCCCTCCAACTTCACGCTGCTGCACTAGACGCATCACAACACCCTGTGTGTACCTACACACACACACACACACACACACACACACACACACACACACACACACACACACACACACACACACACACACAGTCATTCCTAGGGACAATTTTGTACGGCCAATTCACCTGACTTACATGTCTTTGGACTGTGGGAGGAAACTGGAGCCCCTGGAGGAAACCCACGCAAGACACGGGGAGAACATGCAAACTTCACATAGGACGACCCGAGACGACCCACCAAGTTTGGACTACCCTAGGGGTCAAACCCAGGACCTTCTTGTTGTGAGGTGACCGCGCTAACCACTGTACCACCGTGCCACCCTAGTATAATATAACAAAATAAAATAATAATAGAATAACCACATACAATAAATATACTGCTCAAAAAAATAAAGGGAACACCTAAAAACACAATATAGACCTCGATGAATGAAATATTTCAGCTGAAAATCTTTATTTATTAGACAGAGGAATGTGTTTAGAGCAAAATAACCTAAGAATGATCAATGGAAATCAAAATCATTAGCCCATTAAGGTCTGGATTCAGAATCATACTCAAAATCAAAGTGGAAAATGAGAACATAGGCTGATCCAACTTCTGCGGAAATTCTTCAAGATGATTCAAAATGAGGCTCAGTAGTGTGTGTGGCCTCCACGTGCCTGTATGCACTCCCTACAACGTCTGGGCATGCTCCTGATGAGATGACGGATGGTCTCCTGAGGGATCTCCTCCCAGACCTGGATCAGGGCATCGGTCAACTCCTGGACAGTCTGTGGTGCGACATCGTGTTGGCGGATGGTACGAGACATGATGTCCCAGAGGTGCTCGATTGGATTCAGGTCTGGGGAACATGCAGGCCAGTCCATAGCATCAATGCCCTCGACATACAGGAACTGCTGACACACTCTGGCCACATGAGGACGAGCATTGTCATGCATGAGCAGGAACCCAGGGCCCACTGCACCAGCATATGGTCTGACAATGGGTCTGAGGATCTCATCCCGGTACCTAATGGCAGTCATGGTACCTCTGGCTAGCACGTAGAGGTCTGTGCGGCCCTCCAAGGATATGCCTCCCCAGACCATCACTGACCCACCACCAAACCGGTCATGCTGGAGGATGTTGCAGGCAGCAGAACGTTCTCCACAGCGTCTCCAGACTCTCTCACGTCTGTCACATGTGTTCAGTGTGAACCTGCTCTCATCTGTGAAGAGCACAGGGCGCCAATGGCGAATCTGCCAACCAAGATGTTCTCTGGCAAAGGTCAATCGGGCTGCACGGTGTTGGGCTGTGAGCACAGGCCCCAATTGTGGACGTCGGGCCCTCATACCATCCTCATGCATTCTGTTTCTCACTGTTTGAGCAGAAACCTGCACATTAGTGGCCTGTTGAAGGTCGTTTTGTAGGGCTCCGGCAGTGCTCCTCCTGTTCCTCCTTGCACAAAGGACCAGATAGCGGTCCTGCTGCGGGGTGGTTGTCCTCCTGCGGCCCCCTCCACATTTCCTGGTGTACTGGCCTGTCTCCTGATACCTCCTCCATGCTCTGGACACTGTGCTGGGAGACACATCAAATCTTCTTGCCACAGCACGCATTGATGTGCCATCCTGGATGAGCTGCACTACCTGAGCAACTTCTGTAGGTTGCAGATACCGCCTCATGCCACCTCTAGTGGTGAGGGCACGAGCAAAATGAAAAACTAACCAAAGATCAGCCAGAAAAGATGAGGACAGGCAAATGGTCTGTGGCCACCACCTGCAAATCCATTCCTGTTATAGGGGTTGTCTTGCAAATTGTCTAATTTCCACCTGGTGTAAATTAGACAATTTACCAACAGGTGAAATTGATTCACAAATCAGTGTTGCTTCCTAACTGGACAGGTTGATATCTCAAAAGTGTGATTGACTTGGAGCTACATTGCATTGCTTATGTGTTCCCTTTATTTTTTTGAGCAGTGTACAACTACTATAACTGTGTACACATTGTGCAATTAAACTACAAATATTGCAAGATTCAGTCCTCCATATGATATTGATTCAAATAGGGAAAAGTAAGTGGTGAAGACATTTTGACTGATTAAATAAGTGAAGGGCTTTCTTTTTCCTCTTAGAAATATGGGATGGAAAGCAGCACATACGTATTAATACTAAACGACCCAACACAACAGACTGATACTGTGCAACACTCAAGGGTCTTTGGAGATTTCACGAAATGATGGCATTTTATGACAATGAACTATTTTCCACCACTTAAGTAATTCAGTTAATGTAAGCCTAACGTTAATACACACGACGACTCAACATAACAGATTGAGAAATATATATGTAGTACTGCTTTTTATCCAGAAAAAAACCACAGCTCCCCCGTGTACTTGTATTTGTTAAGAGGATAGTCTTGCCCAGTCCAATATGGTGGTGAGCAACGGGCCGAAGCAGCCAATGCGGCATCTGTGTATATATATGTTTATTACAGCAGCCACATTTCCAGAAGGCTCCAAGACTCACCCACTTCTCAGGCAAACAAATGAATAAAATATTGACATAGTACATACTGATTGGCCACATTGTGGCACTACAGCGACCACATTTTTCCTTTTCTCTTTCTCTCTAGATTCCCTGTCTCAAGCTGAATCACATGCTATTCCAGTTCGCATTGTATTGTAATTTTAGCGGCAGCACGGTGGTGCAGTGGTTAGCACGGTCGCCTCACAGCAAGAAGGTTCTGGGTTCGAGCCCTTGGGTAGTCCAACCTTGGGGGGGTCGTCGTGGTTCGTCCTCTATGTGGAGTTTGCATGTTCTCCCCGTGTCTGCGTGGGTTTCCTGCGGGGGCTCCGGTTTCCTCCCACAGTCCAAAGACATGTAGGTCAGGTGAATCAGCCGTACTACTAAATTGTCCCTAGGTGTGAATGTGTGTGTGTGTGTGTGTGTGTGTGTGTGTGTGTGTGTGTGTGTGTGTGGCCCTGTGTGATGGCTTGGTGGCCTATCCAGGGTGTCTCCCCGCCTGCCACCCAATGACTGCTGGGATAGGCGCCAGCATCCCCGCAACCCTAAGAGCAGGATAAGCGGTTCAGATAATGGATGGACGGATGCTTTTTCAAACAGCAGCGCCCGGGGACCAACTCCAGTTATTTCTTCCTATTGCCTTGCTCAGGGGCACACACAGGAGTATTAACACAGGAGTATTAACCCTAACATGCGTGTCTTTTTGATGGTGGGAGGAAACTGGAGCATCTGGAGGAAACCCACGCAGACACGGGGGGACATGCAAACTCTACACAGGAAGGACCTGGGATAACCTGGGGTTCAAACCCAGGACCTTCTTGCTGTGAGGCAACAGTGCTAACCACTGGGCCACCATGCCGCCCAACCTCAACCTCTGTAACACGCGCGTATGCATGCACACACACACACACACACACACACACACACACACACACACACACACACACACACACACACACAGTATGCGAGCCATGCAGCCAGAGTGGTGTGTTGACTAGCGTATGGAATGGTTCCCCTAGGACCGCTCCATCATACTGTCTGCAAGCAATTAGCACCAGCGCTAATGACAAGACAGTGACTGATAGCACAGACACACAACACTGCTACTTAAATGCGGATGCACACACAATTAAGCTGGCAGCTGCTGACAAGAATGCCATGCACACACATACAAATATACACATACAATTGTACGAATGCACTGTGCATTTGCATGCACTAGCACACTCGATGAAAATAAAGACTACTTCATTATTCCCTGTGCTAGCAATTAGTATCATTGCTAACGACAGCAAAATGATTGAATTCGCTTGCGCGCACACACACACACACACACACACACACACACACACACACACACACACATATGCGTGCACACATAAATCCAGGTAGACTACTTTATTATCCACTCTGCTAGCAATTAACACCCATCGTGATGAAAGCACAATGATGAGTGGACATTTAGAACACACACACACACACACACACACACACACACACACACACACACACACACACACACACACACACACACACACACACACACACACACACACGGCAGGGGATGCCTGTATTGGAAGATTCTATTCACCCCTTTATCATAATAGGTGGAGCATCGTGCTGACGCTGCTTGGGTTAGTGTGTCCACCCCTGCTAAACATTACTCAGTACTCCTTGTACCACGAAGTTCTTTGGCTAACACTGCTAACCAACCGGTGGAGAAGCTGGCCAGTTGGCAAAGGGCACTCAGTGGTTATGTTATGTTACAGTCACACAGGTGGACAAGTGCATGCAAAAATGCCAAAGCAATGATGGAAGTGTGGATTAACATAACTAGCTTTTTTCCATCAAGGTACGTTTTAAAAAAATTTTAAAACTCAAAAAAAAGACAGGCTGAATGGAAAATACAGAACAACAATATTGAAAACAACACAGAAAAATACAGCTTACTCAGAGTGAGAGGTTGTCATGTTGATAAGGAGATTATACAATAATGTGTGAACCCTTCATTTTTTTTTGGGAACACATATCAGCTCCTGAGATTATTATTATTATGCAAAAACGCATCTTATTCATAGGTAACTTTTCTTTAATTTTCAAAATTTCATCTAAAGATAACTGAGAATGGAATGGTTGAGCGGCAGATTTGGAAACTACCTCAGCAGGACACACATGCAGAACTACATCACACTGTATAGAACAGGACAAACACATCTAATAGTCCTACAAACACACTGTATGCATAAATGCCTGCACACACACAAATGCAACACGTAGATATGGCTGTGGAATTACCATGTGCGTGCACAAACACATACACACATGTATGCATACAGGCAAACACACCACGATCAATAGCATTTGATGGAGAGGGGGCCATTGAGAGTTCTCCTCAGCATAGCAGATGAGGTTTATTAAGTAAGCAACAAATTGATGGATCACACTACGTGTGTGTGTGTGTGTGTGTGTGTGTGTGTGTGTGTGTGTGTGTGTGTGTGTGAGAGAGAGTGTGTGTGTGTGTGTGTGAAAGAGAGAGAGAGAGAGAGAGAGAGAGAGAGAGAGAGAGAGAGAGAGAGAGAGAGAGAGAGAGAGAGAGAGAGAGAGAGAGAGAGAGAGAGAGAGAGAGAGAGAGAGAGAGAGAGAGAGAGAGAGAGAAAGAATTGAGCATGGTCACACAATCTTAGTAAGACAGACATTGACTCACTGTGTATGTGTACAAATGTGCATGTTGGCGTTTGTTTGGGTATGTGATCCATCACCGTAGTTCTAGCTGAGAAAAGACAGTGTAATAGAGTCCCTATATGTGCGTGAGTATGTGTGTTTGGTTGTGAGGTCTATTACCACCTGCACTCTCCTTCATCAAATGTATACGTATATGTGTGTGTGTGTGATTCCCATTGGCAGGTCAATTGCTGTGAAGTAACACAACAGTATTGTGAATGCTGTAGAACCAGATCTAAAAACTTGTTCAGCTGGTTAACAGAGTTACTTTAAAACACAATCGGATATGCACACACCCAGATGAGAACAAAAGCACACACCATCTATAGTTATGCCCTCTGCATACACACGATAACCCCCAAATTCATTAATTCAACATTTACCAACCTGAAAGGAACATATTTTTGTTACCCACACATCTGTTTTTCTGTTTGTGAGCACCCTTGTTGACTACGTACATCCCCATGCCCTTAACCATCAGAACTACATGCCTAACCTTAACTTCTACAATAATCATAACCTAATTCTGATTTTTGTTGTTGTAATTGAAGTTCTTCTTCTTCTTCTTCTTCTTCTTCTTCTTCTTCTTCTTCTTCTTCTTCTTCTTCTTCTTCTTCTTCTTCTTCTTCTTCTTCCAATTTACATTTTCATTTAGCAGATCCTTTTATCCAAAGCGATGTACATCTGAGAGTTAGTACAACACAAGCAAGGATCTAATCAGGAGGTGACAACACAAGTAAGTGCCAGAAAACTAGGTTCAAGTCCAATAGGACATAGGTGTCAACAGGCAGTACACAAAGGCAATGTATATGGTGCATAGAAGCAATTTTCTTTTCTTTTTTTTTATTAATACCATCAGGTGTAGAGGTGTCTGAGAAAGAGCTGGGTCTTAAGCTTCTTCTTAAAGATGGAGAGGGACTCAGCAGATCAAATTGTCACGTATCGGGAAAGAACCCAAAAGCAGACGGGACAACCAGGTAAGGGACGAATCAGGTCTTTATTGAAGTGACCGATCTCGGGGGTAGAGCAGGAGTTGGTTCTGTGGCAGGTAGGCAGGCAGGATGAAGTCCATGAATGGCGACGTTCCATCGAAGACTGGTCCATAGTGGAGGCCTTTTAAGGGTGAGGGCGATTGCTTGATGGCTAGCTGGCGTGCCGGGGTGAAGGGGGGGTCAGCAGGTGTCAGCTGGCGTAGCAGGTGTCAGCTGGTGTAGCAGGTGTCAGCTGGTGTAGCAGGTGTCAAGGGCGATCGCTTTGATGTCAAGGGCGAGAGGCTGTGACAGTACCCCCCTCCGAGGGGCACCACCGGGCGACCTACCAGGCCCGTCAGGGTGCGACCTGTGGAAGTCCCGGATGAGGTTTGTGTCCAGGACAAGGCGACGAGGGACCCAACACCTCTCCTCCGGGCCATATCCCTCCCAGTCCACGAGATACTGCAGGCCGCGACTGCGGCGACGAGAGTCCAGGAGACGACGAACGGTGTAAGCTGGATGATCGTTGATCATACGAGGAGGTGGGGGTGGGGGGGGCCGGAGGAACTAGAGGGCTGGTAGAGACAGGTTTGAGGCAGGACACATGGAAGGAAGGGTGATCCCGGAGAGTGCGGGGCAGCTTCAGACTGACCACAGAGGGGTTAATGACTTTGACAATGGGAAAGGGACCAATATACCTGGGGGGCAGTTTTTTAGCGTCCGATTTCAAGGGTAGGTCCTTGGTAGAGAGCCATACCTGGTCACCGGGGGAGTAGTCCGGAGCGGGGGTGCGATGACGATCCGCCAAGTGCTGGTAACGGCCCGAGGCCCTGAGCAGTGCAGCACAGGCTCGCCGCCAGGCCGGACAGCACTGACGGACATGGGCCTGGACCGACGGAACCGCAATGTCTACCTCTTGAGAAGGGAAAAGGGGGGGCTGATAGCCATAAAGGCATTGAAAAGGGGACAACCCAGTAGCAGACGATGGCAAGGTGTTATGGGCATATTCTACCCAGGGAAGTTGTGAGGACCAAGAGGATGGGTTGGCAGACACCAGACAGCGGAGAACAGTCTCCAATGCCTGGTTGGCCCTCTCGGCCTGGCCGTTGGTCTGAGGATGGAACCCCGATGACAGGCTGACGGTGGCACCGATGGCAGTGCAGAAAGCCTTCCAGACAGCAGAAGTGAACTGGGGGCCACGGTCAGACACTATATCACGGGGAAGACCGTGGACCCGGAAAACCTCCCTGACCAGCAGAGCCGCAGTCTCTCGGGCCGAAGGCAGTTTAGACAAGGGCAAAAAGTGAGCAAATTTACTGAAGCGATCAACAACAGTCAGTACAACGGTGTTACCGTCGGAGGCGGGCAGACTAGAGACGAAATCCAAGGACAGATGCGACCAGGGACAGTGTGGAACAGGCAGGGGGCGCAGCAGACCGGCATTGGCCTGAGTGGAGGGCTTATTCTGGGCACAAACAGGACAGGCAGAAACAAAAGACCCAGTATCCTCCGTCATGGAAGGCCACCACAACCGTCTGCGGAGGAAGGCTAGGGTACGGGTTACTCCAGGATGGCAGGTAAGTTTGGAAGAGTGAGCCCACTGCAACATGCTAGATTTAACAGCATCTGGAACAAACAAGCGCCCAGGGGGACCGTTACCTGGGTCAGGCTGAGTCTGTTGTGCTGCCATGACCTCCCTTTCAATGTTCCAGGTGACAGCCGCAGCCACAACCACACAGGCAGAGGGAACGATGGTGTCAGGTTGGAGCTTGGGCTCAGACTCCTCCCCATGCACACGAGACAGAGCATCAGGCTTGGCATTCCTGGAGCCAGGTCTGTACGTCAAAGAAAAATTAAAACGGCCAAAAAAGAGCGCCCACCTGGCTTGGCGCGCGGTGAGTCGCTTTGCTGACTGGATGTATTCCAGGTTCTTATGGTCAGTCCACACTATAAAAGGAAGCTCAGACCCCTCCAGAAAATGTCGCCATCCTTCCAGTGCCAATTTCACCGCCAGGAGCTCACGATTCCCCACATCATAGTTCCTTTCAGCTGGGGAGAGACGGCGAGACAGGAAGGCACAGGGGTGTGTCTTGCCATCCTCATTGGAGCGCTGAGAAAGGACCGCCCCCACCCCAATCTCAGAGGCGTCCACTTCTACAACGAACTGCTTGGTTGGGTCTGGCTGGATGAGGATAGGAGCTGTGGTGAAGCGGTGCTTGAGGGCTTGGAAAGCTGCCTCTGCTACAGGGGTCCACAGGAACTGTCTGGAGGTGGATGTAAGAGCGGTTAGTGGGGCCGCAACGTGGCTGTAATTGTAGATGAACCGTCTGTAGAAGTTGGCAAACCCGAGGAACCTCTGAAGCTGCTTACGGCTGGTTGGGCTTGGCCACTCAAGAACTGCTCTGACCTTGGCGGGGTCCATTCTCACCTGCCCATCGGCCACGGTGTAGCCCAGGAAGGTGACTGAAGGGGCATGGAATTCGCACTGCTTTTACGAAAAGGCAGTTCTCCAGAAGCCGTTGAAGGACTTGGCGGACGTGCATGACATGCTCTGACAGGTCTCTGGGAAAAATCAGGATATCATCCAGGTGAACAAAAACGAAATGATCCAACATGTCATGTAGGACATCATTGACCAGACTCTGGAAGACAGCTGGGGCATTAGTGAGACCAAACGGCATCACCAGATATTCAAAATGCCCCAGGCGGGTGTTGAAGGCAGTCTTCCATTCATCTCCGTCTCGAACCCGGACCGGGTGGTAAGCATTGTGGAGGTCTAGTTTAGTGAACACTGTGGCTCCCTGGAGAGAATCAAAAGCAGAAGTCATGAGGGGCAGAGGGTACTTATTCTTGACTGTGATGTTATTGAGGCCTCTATAGTCAATACACGGCCGGAGGGTCTTGTCCTTCTTGGCCACAAAAAAGAACCCCGCACCAAGGGGTGATGATGACGGGCGAATAAGACCAGCAGCCAAGGAGTCCTTGATGTACCTCTCCATGGACTCCCGCTCAGGCTTGGAGAGGCTATATAGACGACTGCTGGGGAGGGGAGCGCCCGGCAGCAGGTCAATAGCGCAATCATAGGGGCGATGAGGAGGCAGGGAGAGAGCTTGCTGCTTGTTGAACACAACTTGGAGGTCATGGTACTCTGGAGGCACCAGTGACAGGTCAGAGGTCTCAGAGCTTGACACCTGACAGGGGACAGACTGAGGCAGAGCAGACTGGAGGCATATGGCATGACAGACGGGACTCCAACTTGAAATTCTGGCCGATGCCCAATCAATATGGGGACTATGCTTAACCAGCCAGGGATGACCAAGTATAATGGGAACAAAGGGAGAATTGATAACGAAAAAACTAACTCCTCTTGATGGTTTCCCAACAACAGGAGGCGCACAGGCTTGGTCTTAGAGGTTATCCGGGCCAGGAGACGTCCATCCAGGGCATTAGCTTCAAGAGGCTGGTCCAGACTCACAGTGGCAAGACCTAGCTGCTTCACAACACTTGCATCCAAAAAGCTTTCATCAGCTCCAGAGTCAATTAAAGCCAAAAGTTTAGTGGACTGACCTTTAAAACTGATGGTAGCTTGCAACTGGATATGTGGACGAGGAGTCAGAGGGCAGACAGTTGGGCTCACAAGGATCCTCCCCCTCCCTCGTGAGCCTGCTAGTTTGACGGAACGGTGAGGGCAGGAGGCGAGAAAGTGACCAGGCTGACCACAATACAAGCAGCTGTTCTCGGTGATGCGGCGTTGACGCTCCTCCGGGTTGAGCCGGAAGTGGCCGAGTTGCATCGGCTTCGAAGCTGGGGAAGAGTCACGCCTCGGGCTTTCTCGGAGGACGGCAACCTCAGTCGAGCGAGCTCGGCCCCCAGAGTTTGGAGGTGTGGCCCGTGGTAAGTTGTTGTGACCAGGAAGGCGGCACGTCCTCTCTCGCCTCCGCTCCCGGAGACGGTTGTCCACACGAATGGCCAGGGTAACCAATTCCTCCAACCCTCCAGGCTCGGGGTAGGAAACCAATTTGTCCTTTATGGATTCGCTTAGCCCGTTGGAAAAGCCGGCCTGGAGGGACTCGTTGTTCCATCCGCTCTCCGCTGATAGCGTACGGAACTCAACTGAGTAGTCAGCGACGTTGCGGGAACCCTCGCGGATAGAGATCAGTCTTTTTGAAGCATCCTTTCCCCGCACAGGATGATCAAAAACCTGGCAAAAAGCAGTGGTGAACTCAGCGTAGGATGAGGAAGTGGAGGCCCGCATCTTCCACACCGCTGTAGCCCAATCCAGGGCGCTTCCCCGGAGAAGACCCATGATGTAAGCGACTTTGGCTCCATCCGTGGAATATGACTGGGGCTGCTGGTTAAACACAATCTCACACTGCATCAAAAAAAGGTGACAAAGTCCAAAATCTCCATCATACTTATCGGGCGGGGCAACCCATGGTTCCTTAGCCGAAGTTGATGGCGCTGGGGGTGGCGGAGCTGGAGGGGCAGATCCCGGGCTAGCGGAGGCACTAAGTTGGGTCTGGATTCCGGAGAGCTTCGAGCTGAGCCCACGGAGGGCGTCAGCCATCCCCTGTAGCACCTGGCTGTGCTGGCCGAGGACCGATTCCTGGTTGGCTACAGCCTGGCAGACCGTGGCCAGGTCTGTGGTGGAATGGTCTGCTGGGTCCATAGTGGCTGGAACGTACTGTCACGTATCAGGAAAGAACCCAAAAGCAGATGGGATAACCAGGTAAGGGAAGAATCAGGTCTTTATTGAAGTGACCGATCTCGGGGGTAGAGCAGGAGTTGGCTCTGTGGCAGGTAGGCAGGCAGGCAGAAGTCCATGAATGGCGACATTCCAGCAAAGACTGGTCCATAGTGGAGGCCTTTTAAGGGTGAGGGCGATTGCTTGATGGCTAGCTGGCGTGCCGGGGTGAAGGGGGGTCAGCAGGTGTCAGCTGGCGTAGCAGGTGTCAGCTGGCGTAGCAGGTGTCAGCTGGTGTAGCAGGTGTCAAGGGCGATCGCTTTGATGTCAAGGGCGAGAGGCTGTGACACAAATGGAGTTTGGTAACTCGTTCCACCACCAGGCAACTACAGAAGAGAAGAGTCTAGCTAGTGACTTAGGGCCCCTGTTGTGGCGGAAGTGCCAGGCACCTTTCATTGGCAGAGCATAGTGAGCGGGACTGAGTGTAGACCTGAATGAGGGATTTCAGGTAGGTGGGAGCCATTTTAGTAAGTGAGCATTAAGGTTTTCAATTTGATGCAGGCCACAACTGGGAGCCAGTGGAGGGATATGAACAGCATGACATGTGCTGTTTTGGGTTGGTTGAAGACCAGAAATGCCACCGTGTTCTGGATAATTTTGCAGAGGTTTGAAAGTGCATGCAGAGAGACCTGCCAGTAAGGAGTTGCAGTCAATGTATGATATAACAAGAGCCTGTACCAGGAGTTGTGCTGAACGCTCAGATAGGTAGGGTATAATTTTCCTGATGTTGTACAGGGCAAATCAGCATGACCAAGCAATTGAGGCTACATGAAACTTAAAGGTTAGTTGGTCATCAATCATGACACCCAGGTTTCAGGCAGACTTTGTAAGCATGAGTTGGGTTGATCCGAGCTGGATATTGATCTGTTGTTGTAAAGATGGACTGGCTGGGATGACAGGGAGCTCAGACTTAGATAGGTTAAACTGAAGGTGGCGTTCTTTCATCCATGCAGCAATATCAGCAAGGCATGATGATATCCGTGCCAAGACTGTGAGGTAATGTGGCGGGAATGATAGGAAGAGATGGGTATTGTCAGCATAGCAATGGTATAAAAAACCATGGGAGCAGATGATTGCACCAAGTGAGGTGGTGTATATTGAGAAGAGAAGGGGACCAAGCACTGAGCCTTGAGGTACCCCTGTGGATAAGCCATGCGGTTCGGACACTTCTCCCCTCCAAGATACTCTAAAAGATCCCTGAGAGGTAGGAACCAGCGGAGGGCAGATCCTGAGATATCAAGTTCAGTGAGTGTGGAGAGGAGGAGTGAGTGAGGAGAGGACAATTTGGTAGTTAACAGTGTCAAAGGCAGCTGACAGATCTAGCAGCAATAAAGTTGAGGACTGACCAGCAGCTCTAACCAAATGCAGTGATTCTATTATCAACAGAAGTGCAGTCTGATTCGCATCATACACATTGTTCTCAGAAAGGAATTAAGAGACTTGGTTAAAGACTGTGTGCCAAATTATTTTTGATAGAAAGGGTAGGAGTGAACTGGTCTGTAGTTTTCAACCTGGGCTGGGCTGAGTGTAGGTTTTTTGAGCAGCGGGGTGACCATAGCTTGCTTAAATGCAGGGGAGAACATACTCATTGTAAGTGAGGAGTTGATGATGTGTGTGACTGTGGAGTTAAGTGTGGGGGAAATGGTCTGTATCGGGTCCAGCTGACAGGTAGTGGGACGAGAGTCCAGCAGAAGGTTGGAGACTTTCTTCTCGGTCAGGGGGGAGAATGAGGTGAGTAGGCACTATTAGCTGGCAGTGGCAGACAGAGTTGCTCACACTCAGATAGCTGGTTACTGATGGCAGAAACCGTATCAGTAAAGTATGAGGTGAATATATCTGGAGTGAGCAGAGTGGAGGTCGGAGGAGGAGGCAGATTGAGGGGTGAGTTAAAAGCCAAAAACACAAGATCTTGTTCAGATAGTAAGTGGTCTTAGCTGTTTTTAAGTAGGAGGAGAATGATGCTAGGGGACACTGATAGTCACGGAGGTCAGTGGACTCTCTGGTTTTATGCCATTTTCTCTCTGCCACTCTGAGCCCCGCCCTTTGCTCTCTTATGACCTCAGTGAGCCATGGACTAGGGGAGGCATTACGAGCAGGTTTGGATGCTAGAGGGCAGAGATTGTTAAGAGGGGAGGCTAGTGAGGAAGAAAATGTATCTGTAGCCTTGTTGACAGGGAATGAAGAGAATTCATTATTCAAATCACTTACCAAACGACTGCAATCTCCTATGTTCAAGATCAGAGCTTGTTAGATAATTGAGTTTCTCATCAAATCACCTCAAACTGTGACAAAGCCCTCTGACAGAGAGAAAGAGAGTAAAGGAGAGAATTGAAATAAGAAAACTGACAGAGTGAAAAGAGGAAAGAGTGAGGAGAAATAACTGTGAGAGAGAAAATTAATTGGAGACAGACCGAGAGAGAGAAAGTGTGCTCTTGAACTCGTGTTTACAGTTGGAATTGGAGAGGAAATTGCTTCCTTGATAGCTTTGAAACTGTAGCCATCACAAAGCTAAGCAGGCACAGTAACAAGCTGTCAAAGATCAATGTGAGTTTATTTGAGAAAAAAATAACATACACTGTCTTAATATCTGTCTCCAGAACATGGAAGCAGAATTCAAATGACTGTAGTTGCATGGTTGGGTACCACACCGTTTTTGTTCTCTCAGAGCCAGCGTGGTCTTGTATGGCTCACATTGGCCCTCAATTGCACACCTCTTATTCCTCCTCAAGATTAAGGTTAAAAATGGAAACATAAAAACATATGATACAATTAAATGGTGAGAACGTTTTGCAAATGTTCTTCAGGAGCTTTGCTGCATTCTAGCATCCATAATGCTTTAAGAAATCAGAACAATAAGACAAATGACTTGGGCAAAGTGCACTGCAATATGTGGTTATACTTCTTAATAAGACATTAGATGAGTTCAAGTCACCTCACAATAACAGCCAGCAGAGTCTTATTTAGCTCTGGATTGTTACCTACTTTTTTTGAAGGTTAGGTGACATGAGATTGCAATGTTTTTTCATAGGAGGTGAACCAATGGAAGACAATTGAAAAAAATGTGGCTACATCAATAGAGGATATCTGAACCAATAAATCTCAACACTGTATGGCAAGTATTGCACAGTCATAGGTAAGACCATTCAATAGATAAATTACCTGCATATCCAAAAGAAAAGAAAATCAAAATAAAGGCAAATTATACTAATCATTGTTTAAAAAGTGATAAAACCCCACAACTAGCATATATCATTATCATCAACATCCATTGGATATGAAACAAAATGAGCCCAAAATTTCAAAAACTCAAAGGGACAAAAAGCACAACAAAACACTATAATTTAAGTTTCCTTTATTAAGCCCCTTGGGGAAATTCAGTTACTGCAAATTAAGCCATCCTAGCTGTGATCTATGTAGCTAGGAGCAGTAGGCAGCCACCGTGCAGCACCAGGGGACCAACTACTCCAGTTTGTCTTGCCATGCCTTGGTCAAGGGCACAGACAGAAGTACCAACCCTAACATGCATGTCTTTTTGAGGATGGGGAAACTGGAGCACCCGGAGAAAACTCACTGCAGAGACATGCGGGAACATGCAAAATCCACAATGAGGATGACCTGGGATGAACCCCAATGTTGGACAACCCTAGGGTTTGAACCCATGACCTTCTTGTGGAATAACCTGCCTGCTGCCATCAAATAATCAGTCTGGTGAGTCCTTTAAATCCAAACTTAAAACTCATCTTACAATTACTTGTTTGAGTGCTTCACAGCCTGTACTGCATGGCAGGTCGGTTTCTGTCTCAGTGAATTTACCAAGCGCTGTTCTGCCGATGAGATTATAGTGTATAGATTATTGAATATTGCAAACTGTTCTCTTCTCTCACATGCCTTCTGTCTTTCTCTGATTGATGTCTTCCCCTTTCGCTTCTGTGTGTGTGAGAATGGTGTGATGTGAGTCTCGCTTGTGTGCACATGCAGTCTGTCCTCCTCCCAGGTCTCAGTGGTGACGGTGATCGCCACCTGGACACTGCTTGGCATACCCCTCATCACATTTTCTTTTTATATATCTTATAAATCCATATAATTTGTCTACCCTGCTTAAATGTTATATCCTTCTCTCATTAAGAGGTGTGACTAGCTTTTTTGCTTTTTGTTTTTTTACGTGGTGATGGTGGTCATGTGGCTCGGGTCCTGGGCTGTTCCCCTGGTGTCTGCACACTGCTTGGCATCCTCCTCCTCATATTCTTCATATATTTTATAATTCAATTATAATTCTGTTCATCCTCTTTCAGTGCTGTTTTCTGTAAATTGTGTAAACACAACATCCATTGCACGTTGTCCATCTTGGGAGAGAGATCCCTCCTCTGTTTCTCTCCCTGAGGTTTCTTCCCATTTTTTTCTCCCTGTTAAAGGGTTTTTTAAAAAGAAATATGGAGTTGTTCCTTCTCTGATGTGAGGGTCTAAGGACAGGATATTATGTTGCTGTAAAGCCCCTTGAGGCAAATTTGTAGTTTGTGATATTGGGCTATACAAATAAAATTGACTTGACCTTCTTGCTGTGAGGCAGCAGCGTTAACCACTGGGCCACCGTGCCGCCCAGCGCATAACACTTGAAATCCTTTATCAAAATTTTCATCCAACATATAAAAAAGTAAAAAATAAAAATAAAAAAATACAGCTGCAAATAGATGGCACATCAAAAAAAAAGAAGCAAATATTCATTCTCATGTTGCAGTTGTGTTTTTAAATATTACCATAAAATTATAATATTAGTCACAATTTATATGTGCACTTCCTAGGAAATGTTTGAATGTCTAGACGTTTCCTTTTCTTGTAATTATGAATAAAAATGCTGCCATGAACTGTTAAAAGTTCAACTCAAAACTACGTCTCGTATCAATGTCCGTTCACCAGCACAGTAACAACTGAAGCTTGATCGCGTGGTTCTGTTGAACTCTTGATTCAAAGTGAGCATAATTGCAGTTTTCTGCTTCACTTTGTGACTTGTTTGCTATAAAACTTGTTTTCAAAAATGCGAGGCTTTCATAAAGTATTCATTACCTACCCGGGCTTGATGTCAGTGCACAGAGTCCAAACAATAAACTGTGATTTACACCTTTAAAATTGTGTTGCTCCAACACTGGATTCATTGTAAATATGTGTGACTGGTTCGAGCGCTTTTAAACCTGCAGCTGTAGAATAGAAAATGCAAGCTACTTAAACAATAACAAGAAAATCATCATTATAATGTTCCCTGCTGGATAGAAGATACGGTCTAATAAGGTTCCCTTATAAAACAAAAAAAAGGCAATTTGTGCATGTAAGGTGTCCCAAGTGGTTGTCTAGTGAGGATGCCACGTGTGATATCTTTTAATTGCTGTCTAAAATGTCTCCATAAAAATGTCAATAAAGGAATGTCAAATGTCAAGGGATGTTTATCTTGTGTCGAGATATTGAAGAATTATCCACATGTATCTTACGTTGCCATTGCTTAAAGCTTTGTGTAGCAATACAATATTAGTCCCCATATTCATAACTCGGGGAGGACATGTCATCAATCAAGCAATCGATCAAGCAATCGATCAATCAATCAATCAATCAATCAATCAATCAATCAATCAATCAATCAATGAAATCTTACTTTATCCAGACACAAATGTAGGTCCATGTTAAATACAACAACAAAGAAATACAACACAAGAGAAGAACACAAAATATAGCTAAAAACAGCTGCTCACAAGTCCACAATGATTGAAAGCTATACAGACATTTGTTCCAATGTTTCCAGAAACAAGAGGAGTACCTGGTCTCACTTTGTGTAGGCTCCATTAACAGCATTATAATTACATTCTTAGAATCAATTAACCGACACAAAAAATGATACATAAAATTCCTCAACACAGCATGAAAAGTGGGAACATTACACGTCACAAACATATGACTTGCACTTGTCCATCTTGAGCAAGATTCTGAAGGCATCGTTATATGCTACCTGCAGCTTTTCATTTTTGCTTTACTATAATTGCACCAGAAGTGGGCTGTATAGAGTGGAGTACAGTAGGCCCTAAAAAGAGCAGTTTTAACCCCATCTGTACACATGAAATTTGGCTTGTGTACACAGTTTGCAACACTGGCACTGCACATCATCATCACATAGATCATTCCTGATGATGTGACCCAAATATCTTACTTTGTTCACCACATTTAGTGCTTGGTCTGCCAAGAAGAATGAGGGAAATTTTGGCTTCTTATCCTCCTTGGTTTTAGCAATCATGACAACACTGTTTTTAGAGTTAAATTTAATGTCATGCTGCACCCCATAACTTGAGCAGACTGAGCAGTTGCTGTAAGCCAGCAATATAAGGGGACAGTATGACTAAGCCATCAGCATACATCAGATGGTTAATAAGACTATCCCCCACTGCACGGAGGGGCATTTCGACAATGGCTTCTTCTATAATGCAAGCTAGATGACACAGAATGCTTTTTGTTTAATAAAATTGACTAAAGAGTTGCTTAGAGGCTACAAGCCATTTTAACATTGTATATTTCTAAGTGTGTTGCAGAGAGGTGGGCTGTCCTCCATTATGGCTCTATATTTTTCCCTGGGAGCATCACTGGATAATATCCAAGTTTACCCCTGGAGCAGCCTCTTTCATTCACACATATGTAGTCTTGCACACTCAACATGGTGTTGGTCATAGGTGTTGTAACAGTCAGAGTCCTGTAAATATAACAAAATTGATGCTGCAATGCCAAATAACGCCACCAGGTGGCTCCCCCTTGTTTGTTGTGACGCACGAGACTCGGGTGACTGGAGTACAGCCGTTCTCGGTGCTGCTTCGACCGACGTCCACAAGAACGAACCCTCACCGTAACAAGTAGACGCAGGTTATGCTCTTTATGTTTTACTGTTCATGTATGATCGGTGAACATAGTGCAATGGAGAATTGTCATTGTATGGTCGATGTGTGTATGATAGAATAAAGTAACAGTGTGGAAATCCCCATCTCGTCGTCTGTCGACTCTCTGAGCTAATCAGTGTAAACTACTAATAAGACAGGTTAGCCCCTAGCTAGTGGGTCTGACCCTTCAGCCGAGCGGTTAGTGATGTCGCCTTGTGGTGCAGTATACTCCATATCGAATCCCGCACCGGGCAAGAAAATAACCGGTTACATCAGCTATCCTGGGGCTCCAGCTAACTAGCCACATGCTGCTAGCTAGCTACCTCTGTCCACCTACACCAGCCCAAAGTTACAGTTACCGGTGGCGTCTGGACACTGCTTGGCATCCCGCTCATCATATTCTTCATTCATTTTATAATTCCATTATAATTCTGTTATCCTCTTTCAATGTTGTATTCTGTAAATTGTGTAAACACAACATCCATTGCGCGTTGACCGTTTTGGGAGAGAGATCCCTCCTGTGTTGCTCTCCCTGAGGTTTCTTCCTATTTTTCCTCCCTGTTAAATTAAAGTTTTTTTTTTAGGGAGTTGTTCCTTATCTGATGCGAGGGTCTAAGGACAGGATGCTGTGTTGCTGTAAAGCCCCTTGAGGCAAATTTGCAATTTGTGATATTGGGCTACACAAATAAAATTGACTTGACAATGTGCAGAAGAAAAATGGAAATCTGCGATAATGAAATGAGAAATCCTGCACACTGTGTAAATCGAAGTGGTGAATTTATTCACCGTTTCACATTTCATATCTTCATAAATGTCAGTGGTGAACCGTGGCGCTGGACCCTGCGCCTTCAGTAGGACCACATGTGGCAAAAATAAAAAAATCAAACAGCAATAAAAATAAAAGCCAGAGCCTGTCTGTGAATGTTCTCATTCATCCAGGTCATGGTTATCCAAAGGAGTTGAATGAAGTGCAACTGGACTTGGTATATATCCGTGAAGACGTTTTGCCTCTCAGGAAGCCTCTTGGATGAGAGGCGAAACGTCTTCACGGATATATACCAAGTCCAGTTGCACTTGACTCAACTCCTTTGAATAGCCAGAACCCTGTCACATGGACGTTCAACATATTAAAGGTTTATTTGCCCTAAGTGGCTTCACGACGCACAAAGGTGATTCCGGGAAACCTTATAATCCAGCTTTTAGTATACCCCCTCTGGTCATTCATTTACAAACACACTAAAAGTAATTTACAGATGCCTCATTAGAACAGCAGACATCAGCAAAAGTTGCATATTTTCGAGATCGAACAAAAATAGAGAAAACCAGCTGGTTATTGAAAAAAAGCTGTGTACTCTCCATATGAAGATCACTTGAAAACAAAGTCCATCATGTGATCCTTTTTAACAAAGTGTGCAATTGCTGGGTTGTACAGTTTGTCCTTTGACTTCAACTCCAATTTGACAAGAAGAAATGTGAGAAAATGTTCACATGCAGCGATTACACACTTGCAGTCATGCTTTACATGAACACTACAGGTATGATGCGCTCCCAGTATATCTGTATGTTTGGGTTTGTTAAACAATTGATGGGCAGTTATGGTGTAATCAATAAACAAAAAAAAAATGACATGACCTTTACGAAGAGGGCAGGTAAGCTGCTCTTGTCCTGCGACAATCCATAAAATACAAAATCCCACAACACACACCAAATAAATTATACAAAGAATGATGCAGTCGCTCTGGGTTTGTAAGAACTTTTTATAGTACCCTGACTGATGGTTTTCATATGGGGATACTGTCTGTTCTTATCATCTCATGTTTGCCTGTATGGTAAGTATTGTGATATTTTCCATTTTTGTAAATCTATGCGCTTTGATTTTTTTTCCTTTCCATTATACTCCTTTTGTTCTTATGTGTTGTCTCCCTGTATTATGTCTCTGTAAACCACATTTCCTGTATGGAATTAAAAACAAAGAATTTAAGTTGAAATTGATTTAGCTGAATAGTGCTTAAGTCAAATAACTGAACTGAACCGATTTGAGCTTGAGTGACCCTGAATGTAATCCACATCCTTGGTGCTGTGGGCTTGGACTGCATGGCTGATTTGACAGCTAGAAAGGTGAAAACAAACATACTGTTACTCAAGAGACTGCCAGAGACTGCCAGTAAAGGAGCTGGGCCTGAGAGTAGGAACATTGTACGCCGGCCTGATTAGGACGGCCAGAGAGTCTGTGTATGCCGGCCTGATTAGGACGGCCTTGGAGCAGGAACGCCATACACATAAACCTGATTATGACACGCGCTACACATGCAAAACAACATGGGGAAAACATGATCGACAGTGACAAAGGGAAACCAAAAAAGCAAGCCTGTCTCTGAAAAAGAACCACGCCTTGTTGTTTTAGTATACACTCACTGGCCACTTTATTAGGCACACCTGTCCAACTGCTCGTTAACGCAAATTTCTAATCAGCCAATCACATGGCAGCAACTCAATGCATTTAGGCATGTAGACATGGTCAAGACGATCTGCTGCAGTTCAAACCGAGCATCAGAATGGGGAAGAAAGGTGATTCAAGTGACTTTGAACGTGGCATGGTTGTTGGTGCCAGACGGGCTGGTCTGAGTATTTCAGAAACTGCTGATCTACTGGGATTTTCACGCACAACCATCTCTAGGGTTTACAGAGAATGGTCCGAAAAAGAGAAAATATCCGGTGAGCGGCAGTTCTGTGGGCGAAAATGCCTTGTTGATGCCAGAGGACGGGGGAGAATGGCCAGACTGGTTCGAGCTGATAGAAAGGCAACAGTAACTCAAATAACCACTCATTACAACCGAGGTATGCAGAAGAGCATCTCTGAACGCACAACACGTCGAACCTTGAGGCAGATGGGCTACAGCAGCAGAAGACCACACCGGGTGCCACTCCTGTCAGCTAAGAACAGGAAACTGAGGCTACAATTCACACAGGCTCACCAAAATTGGACAATAGAAGATTGGAAAAACGTTGCCTGGTCTGATGAGTCTCGATTTCTGCTGCGACATTCGGATGGTAGGGTCAGAATTTGGCGTCAACAACATGAAAGCATGGATCCATCCTGCCTTGTATCAACGGTTCAGGCTGGTGGTGGTGGTGTAATGGTGTGGGGGATATTTTCTTGGCACACTTTGGGCCCCTTAGTACCAATTGAGCATCGTGTCAACGCCACAGCCCACCTGAGTATTGTTGCTGACCATGTCCATCCCTTTATGACCACAGTGTTCCCATCTTCTGATGGCTACTTCCAGCAGGATAATGCGCCATGTCATAAAGCTCGAATCATCTCAGACTGGTTTCTTGAACATGACAATGAGTTCACTGTACTCAAATGGCCTCCACAGTCACCAGATCTCAATCCAATAGAGCACCTTTGGGATGTGGTGGACCGGGAGATTCGCATCATGGATGTGCAGCTGACAAATCTGCAGCAACTGCGTGATGCTATCGTGTCAATATGGACCAAACTCTCTGAGGAATGTTTCCAGTACCTTGTTGAATCTACGCCACGAAGGATTAAGGCAGTTCTGAAGGCAAAAGGGGGTCCAACCCGGTACTAGCAAGGTGTACCTAATAAAGTGGCCAGTGAGTGTATATCACCATGTGTTTCTGTTATTTGGCAGACGACTCCCGGTTGCACCGAGGGTACGTCTCCAGCGCTGCAGCATTACCTGTGAACTATTTGTTGTGTGCCAATAAAATGACACGAACCAGCAAGAAGTCGTCTGACTTCTTACTTGCCTATGTCGACCTGAATCAAAGAACCGGGCGAGTCTTTTGCAAAAGATAAGACTCAGCAATTGGTGCCGTGACCCGGATTCTTGCTCGATGGACAATTCGACACACTCTGGGACTACAGCCAACCGTCGCCAACTCTCCATCCAAATTGCAGGAGCTCCGTAACTAAGGTAAGCAGAATACCTTTTCTATAAAATTCTGCCGGACCCTGGTCCGTTTGCAAATTGGATGGAGAGGGGGAGATGGAGGAGAAAAGTCCCTACTAAAAAGTATGAGAAAATATAATTGTATTGTGGCATATGCAATGAATGTGATTCACATGTAATGTTTAAAACACGTAGAGAAACACCACAAGGGAAAGAAAATAACTGCCCTAGTTTAGTACAGCAAAACCATTTGGACAAAATAAGACGTAATTAAAAGTATGAGTCTGGGACCATCTTTTTCTCTCCTGTAAAAACGGAGAGTTGTCACAAATTTAGAAAAACTTACTTGTACAGCAAAATTATTTGAACAAAATAAAATGTAATCAAAACAACGAGTCTGGGGCCGTCTTTTTCTTTCCTGTAAAAACGGAGCGTTGTCGCAAGTTTAGGAAGAAATAAGAGAAAGAATAAGGACACAGGGGAAGATTTGTTTTTCACAAACTGTGGGGTGGTTTCCTGGTTTACGAGACTTTTTTGTCTGTGTGGAAGTTTTAAACACACACCAGGCTCCGAAACCAGTGTGTTTGCTTGTCAAATGGGGTAGGCCTAGAAGAATATAAGGGATAAGAGATAAGGTCAGGGACCTAGAACACTGTATAGCGCCTCCAGAGTAAAAGGGGACACTCGGGGAGTGATACCTGAGTGAGATTTGAAGTGAAGGTACAGCCGCCCCGTGTGGGTAGAAGCCTGCTGTATCGTTCTCGTTCGAGGTGATCAGAAAACCGGCGGTTGACATTGGGTGACCCGAGGGGGCCCCAACCTCTTCCGTAGCTGAGTTCCCCGCCCTCCCCCAGACCTAGAGTCCACTTGGTTGGCGCATCAGTGTATGTGAACAAAGTGTGTCTTGAAAATGTCTGATAAAATTAAAGCAGTGATAGATGGCTGGCAAAAACTACCCCATTACACATTAGGCAGGATCCTGCACAAAGCCCTAATGTTAAGAGCATACAGGACTCTGCCCGGAGAAAGAAATAAATTGGCAAAGAAAAATTAATTAGTGATTTGGGCACATGAAATGCAGGAAGAACGCCTGCTAGGGGCATGGACTGATCCACCACCCAGCGCACAACTACTAGAACAATATGAGACACAAGCCTGCGTTAAAGCGGCTAAGGCGGGAGAAAAAGTTGAACAGATGGGATGTCTAACAAAGAAATCACAGATACAAAAAGCAGAACGTGAGGCAGACAGACAGGCCACCATGGCCGTCTGGTTTTTCGAAATGTTAGACTATGCCGAAAACGCCGAAACCAACTCAGCCAGAAACAAAGCAGAAAAGCAGAAAAGACCAGGATAAAGCAACCAAAGTAAAGGAGGAAGAAGCTGAAAAAGGGGGGCCCAAACTAGGGGACAAGATATACAGGCCCCTCTAATGACTGTTAAAAGCGGGGTCATGGGTGTAAGCATCGCCCCAGACAACGCAGAAGACGCTCCCGTCACTCCAGCAGACCTGGAGCAGAAACTCGCGCTGATAAGCAAACACATGAACGAGATAGAGGAGAGAGAAAAAAAAAGAAAAGGAATAATAGAGCTGTGGGGAATGACCGCCCAAGAAGAAGAGAGACGAGGAATGGCGTACGCAAGTAGCTTAGAAAGACATACTGAAGAGTCAGAGGAAGGGAACGACAACGTAATGCAAAAACCAGACAGTAGGAATAGAGGGGACGAAGAGTGGAAAGAGATGGATGAGGGAAAGAAGATAAAGCAAGAAACAGCAACTAAAGCTAAGACTAGGAAAAATAAAGTTGTACAAAAAGTAGACGGTAACAGTGAGGATAATGCAAGTGATTCAGAAGGAAAAAGCACAGGAAGTGATTAAATGGTTGGTTAAAGAACTCATACCCAGATATGGGTTGCCAAGAACCATCAGATCAGATAATGGTGCCTACTTCACAAGTGAGGACCTTCAGACAGTTGAGGAAATGTTTGGGATCAACCACAAATACGGCTCAGTCTATCACCCTGCCTCCCAGGGACTGGTGGAAAGAGCAAATAGGACAATCAAGGAACAATTGGGGAAATTATGTAGCGAACTAAGCCTGAAATGGCTAGACGCCATACCAACATGAGATCTCAACCAAATGCAGCACATGGGTTAACCCCTCATGAGGTGCTAACGGGTAGAAAAATGCCATGTCCATTCACCACTTGCCCTACCACAGACGGACACACTCTTATAGGACAAAGAGAACAGATTGGTGATTATGTAACAGTGCTTAACATAGCGGTGAAGTGTTTGTCCTGACAGGTACAGGAAGCACTTCTGCATGATTCAGATGACGTCGTCCCACCACCAGTGGAAATAGGGGAATGGGTGTTGAGGAAACAACACCGAAGAAATTGGAGTGAACCACGTTGGCTCGGACGATTCCAAGTGGCCCAAGCTACTGACTACTCCCTGAAAGTCTGGTTGCAAACAGACAGACTAAGCAACTGGTGGCACAAGACTCAGTGCTGCAAGACAGACGCTCCGACCGAGCGGACACTGACTGACATCAGAAAAAAGATTGACATCAGAAAAAACCTGAAGGACCTCGACAGTGACTATGACAACCCCGACGAGACCTAGACATGACTCAGGAAATCCATTTAGGCTACTCGGATGTGACAGACTCCAAGGACTGATCACCCTGTGGTGTCTCTCACTGATGATAGCAGGACCACTGTTATGGTGGAAAATGGCTCAGGCCTTACGAGAACGATCTAACCTAGAGTCAATTCATATTAAGAGACCTGGAACCCCACTAACTGATATTGCTAACGATACCAACCTGACCCAATTACACCACCACATAACTAAAAGAGCAGTCAACACAGCTCTAAGGGACAAATGTTTATCAATTTACGGGGGAATAGAACTAAATTATACTACAGGGAAAAGCTACACTTTCCAATTCGACCTATGCGATGTAATTAACTGTGGGGGGAATCCCCAGGCATGGAGAGGTTATGACATATTCATCTGTGGAATGCTGGGGCGGCACCCGACATTCGGGAGGTGTATGTGCAATGTTCGGCTCTCAGTGTTGTACTAAAGATGCTCTCAGACGAGCTCCAGGAACATTCGGGAGTAAATGACCCATTTGGAAACTGGATGTCAAAATGGTTCGGCAAATGGGGAAATTGGCTGTCCTCTCTGGCCAGACCCATTTTGGTCATAATATTAGTGTTGATTATTGAAGTTTGTTTCTGTATACCTATGTACAAGGCCTTATGCATTCGATGCATGGACAAACACATGGAATCTAGTGTAATGTCCCTCCCCCTGCCCTACCAGATGACAGAAGTAGAATTGCTCAGGCCTCTCAACCCAGATGGAGAGAGCCTGTTAAAAGGTGAGATAGGGACTTTTAGGGAGGATAACCACTCTCTCAACAGTTACCATTCTGGGATGCTCGGTATGGACCATCCCCCACGAGACGAAGGGGGCCTAGAGGGACCGGACCTCAACAAGTTGGATTCGGATGACCCAGACAGCCCACTGGACAGCCCTGTCTGAAGGAGGATCCATAAAGCATGCATTCTGCATTTATGTCTCTATGCTTGTAGAAACGGCCTAGCCTCCCTCAGTTAACTACACTTTGTATTACTTACATACATCTCTGCTGTGTGCAATGAAGAAATGCTTGCTGCTTGTATTTAGCACCTATGTACCCACACGCTACACATAGGCCTCGAAGGTCATTGAGGAACCCAAAGCGGTGACTCGCAAGGATGCCTGGGGGACATCCCACCCTGGGGCAGAATCAATGACCGAATACTGATATAGATACCCACGCACCACACTTAAAATATTATATGAGGTGATAAATCACCTAAACAGGGGGACTAAAGGAGCTGGGCCTGAGAGTAGGAACAATGTACGCCGGCCTGATTAGGACGGCCAGAGAGTCTGTGTACGCCGGCCTGATTAGGACGGCCTTGGAGCAGGAACGCCATGCACATAAACCTGATTAGGACACGCGCTACACATGCAAAACAACATGAGGAAAACATGATCGACAGTGACAAAGGGAAACCAAAAAAGCAAGCCTGTCTC
Organism: Lampris incognitus; assembly: GCF_029633865.1. Lineage (NCBI taxonomy): Eukaryota > Metazoa > Chordata > Actinopteri > Lampriformes > Lampridae > Lampris > Lampris incognitus. The sequence continues at coordinate 102,407,329 of NC_079212.1, read as the reverse complement.
TGAAAAAGAACCACACCTTGTTGTTTTAGTATATATCACTATGTGTTTCTGTTATTTGGCAGACGACTCCCGGTTGCACCGAGAGTACGTCTCCAGCGCTGCAGCATTACCTGTGAACTATTTGTTGTGTGCCAATAAAATGATACGAACCAGCAAGAAGTTGTCTGACTTCTTATTTGCCTATGTCGACCTGAATTAAAGAACCGGGCGAGTCTTTTGCAAAAGATAAGACTCAACACCAGCATGACGGGCAGATGGATGGACCAGTATTGATCAATGTTTAGACAGGGTGGATAGACCACAGAATGGATAGCTTGATAGAGGTTATTATTGTAAATCCTTATTTAGACCCTTTTTACAAGTTTGTGTGTTGATTTCTGAGCAACCCACAAACCCATCTCTCCCATGGTTTACATCACTGTGCATGGCTTCTAAATGCAAATGTGTCACAAAATACATCATTCAAACGTGTCTCAGCATCATCTGAATACTTTACTGATCCCCGAGGGAAAATTGGGTCATTAGGTCTGAAAATGATATAAGGACGTCCAAATTTGATTCTTAACTTTTACCATCAATAGAGAGAGTGCATCAGACAAGTGTAACCAAAGAGACAAAACTAAGGGGGGAATCTGAGCGCAGCAAAGACCAAAAGAAAAAATAAATGAAGAAAGAGGGTCTAAGAATGGGCCCCTTTCACTAGACCACCTAATAGAACAGACAATGAGCCCACAGGGGGTCTCCTCCTCTCAGTGAACATGTCAGTGTGATGGCATAGTCAATTAGCTATCTTGCTGGATATAATGCTCCTGCTTCAACCAAGCAATCAGATTAGTAAGACGTGTTAAGTCAGAACCAGGATTAATTCTGTGCTACTAACAAAACTGAATGAACTGAGTGAACTGTTGAACCGAACTGTTGAACTGAATTCAGTTGACCTGAACCAAATTGAAATGGTCAGATTTTACTCCAGAAGACAAACATCTCATGTGTCTCATGGTTTTTGTGGTTTGCTTGGATGAACCTCATACAGAGTCCTGATTCATCATTAACACTCTTCTTTTTCTTTTCCTTCCCTTCATGCGGTTTCATTGCCAAGTCATCTCAGGTCAGTCACTTCGCCACCGTTAAACTGTTTACATTTACTGCACTTGAGAAAAAAAGATTTTACACATGAATGAACGAATTGAGCATGTTTTTGGAGAAATGTCTTTAAAGGAAATGAATAAAAGTTTTGTCATTGTGAAAATAAACCTTCCACAAAATCCTTACAGCTTTTCTGCAAATGTTCAGCTGACCTGAAGTCCTGTTTTCATAATGAGGAAGAACTGCCTGATCTATTTAATTGCCTACAAATTTTAACTTCTGAAAAAAAACTTCAAGAGAAAGAAAGGAAAGAAAAAGAAAGAAAAGAGGACAGAAAGAAAGGATGATGAAGATAAAAGAAATAAGGAGGATGAAGACAGAAAGACATGAGAGAGTGAGGAAAGACAGACAAGTTGTGAGTGCCAAGCACCTGGATGAAGTCTACTGGCACAGAATGAACCACAAGGAAATCCAGAAATAAAGGGGAAAATAGGTAGAACTACAGCTAAGAAAATGAAGAAAACATTGTTTTGAGTTTTTTAGTGGTCAGGTGGCTGCTAATGCTAATGATTTTCTGGCATTGTTCTCACTTTTTGCTCAAAACAACCCCCCCCCCAATTACAGGCTTAATTACTATTTTTGTTACTCTGTTCACTAAAAGGTAATCTTAAAGGCTTCAGTCAAATAATGATTGCGATTATTTCAAATCATTTGGAGCGATATGATCATGTGGTCTTTTTGAGGTATTAACCATGCCACGTGGTGGGTTCGCTGGTACATGCATTTAATTTATGAACGAGTGGAATTTAACATTCACTACGCATCTAAGAGCAATTTTGGGTGATTATGACTGCTGGGATAGGCTCCAGCATCCCGCGAGCCTGAGAGCAGGATAAGTGGTTTGGATAATGGATGGATGGATGGAAGAACCTTTCATGAATCCGATGTTCTCCCTGGTGCACTTCTTGCAAGACAAATTGTATAGAAATATCAGTGAAACTATAGAGTGTTCTTATGTCGGACACATTATGCGACTGTGTGGTACACAAATGGCATTACAGCTGAAGACCTGTGTTGAGCAGTCTCACAAATGCTTTATAATAATTATTACTCAACCCTCACTTTGGTATTTGCCTTTATTATATTTAGTCATTATCTTTTAGCTTGATGTGGACATGCATTGTGCTATCCCATTCTCTCTTGCAAATTTCTCTACAACAATTGCAGAAAAATCTACTCTTTTGAGGAAGTGGATATTCCTATCTCTTTGTAATTTCCCTCCTTTACCCTTAGTAAAATCAAACACAAATGTTGCCAAACATAAAGTGCTGGTGTGTACATAAATCTTTCAACTGCAAAAATTGGCTCACCTGCTCACTTGGTTGCACCTGGTAAAAAAAAACACATTAGAACATCCAATCTGTGGTTGGAAATCCTCAAATAACACTCAGAAAGACAAGCAGAATGCAGCTTATGTGACACGTGTATTCAAAAATAGCAAACAACATATATATTTGGGTAAAACCCTTCAGAAATGTAAGGAACTTAAATATGAACCCGGGAATGTGATGCTGTTTTCCCGCTGCACTGTACTGTGTGACGTCATAGGGGGTGTGACCATCTCAGTGCTCTGCAGTGTGGGGAGCAAAGCAGGCATAGCAAGGTTTCTTCCAAAATAAAAAGGTTGGGGAGGATTTATTCTCCCAACAACAGAAAACATATACTTCCATCAAAATTACTAAAACGGCAAACTCAAATTGCACTGTTCATTGGAATCGAAACTCTCAACTCAAAAATAGTTAAATATCATAGGGTCAATTTCTTCTAGAGCTATGTTTTGCCTTCCTGTTTTTTTGCCTCAAAACCTTCTCCAGTCTGTCCCTGCTCTCATTAGCCTTTTATTGGCTGCACCTGGGGCCCTCACCATGCACTTGCCTCCTACCTAGCAGCTTGTGGGGATTGCAGTTCTTAATGGTGGTCATCTTGACCTGTAGTCTTGCAGCCAGCAGGAGGAAATATAGCGTCCCTCCAGGACACAACCCCTCATGACATCCCATTTGATAATTCACCTTCCACCTAAGCACCTTTTTTTTTGATGGAAAACAGCAAATCCTGTTTCCCAGAAATGATCTCCTGTTTGTCTTTGCATGGCAGAGATCATCACGTCAGACCCAATTAGAAAATACAACTGGTTCATGGAGCATGACTCTGTGGCAGGGGTGTGCTTAAAATATTACATTGCTTGCAGGCAGAATAAGGAGTGGCTCATCTGGACAAAATGATGTATTACTATTTTTTAATCATAGCAATCCAAAGAGGATAAATATCTGAGTTTCATCACCAGCCAGTCAGACTAGCTTGGTCTAGTCAGAAAGGCACGACCTGAGGAAGCCTCTTGGATGAGAGGCGAAATGTCTTCACGGATATATACCAAGTCCAGTTGCACTCGATTCAATTCCTTTGGATAACCATGACCTGGATGAATGAGAACATTCACAGACAATCATAGCAATATTAATCCAAAAAAGATATTTCTTCATAAATCTTCCCATTCTCAGCAGATATCACATTAATTGAATGAAATGGTCTAAGATGTTTTTGAAGAGGAGCTGGGATACTCTTTGGACACCATCAAAGCAGGTAAAAACAAAAAAGTTCTTTAAACTATCTACACCTGTGGTTTGTTTAACTTTCCTCGATGGCTCAGTTGAGTTGCAGTGTCCCTCAAAGCTCAGTTCTTGCCCCCTTTCTGTTTTCTATATACATGCTGCCTCTTGGCCAGGTTATTCAAAATCATGATGTGTTTTTATCATTTTTATGCTGATGACACTCAGTTAGACATGCCACTAAAACCCACAGATCCTAGCGGCCTAACAAATCTCACAACTTGCCTCTCTGACATTAAATCCTGGCTGTCCAAAAATTTTATTAGATTTAACAATGAGAAGTCTGAGCTCATTCTGTTGAGTCCCCCAAATTCCATCATCCCTTTTGGTAATAATATCGGTGGTCTATCAAGCAGTCTTAAGCACGCTGCTAGGAATGTTGGGGTAATATTCAATGCTAACCTCGGTTTTGATAATCAAATCAAACATGCTGTTCAGTCATGCTTTCTCCAGCTCAAGGTAATCTGTAAAATTAGGTCATTTTTAATCAATTGCTGATCTACAAAAAACTTATACATGCTTTTATCTATTCTCAGTTTGATTGTTATTGCAATGCACTTTACTCAAGTATCAGCAAGGTCTCCCTCCACCATCTGCAGATGATACAAAACACCGTTGCTCAGCTCATTAATGGGACAAAGAGGCATGGCCATATCACACCTGTGGTTTCCTCCCTACACTGGCCCCCTGTTAGATCTTGAATTGGTTTTAAAATTTCAGTGCTCACTTTTAAGGCCTTACACGGTCTTGCTCCTTCATACATTTTCAATATATTGACCTCGTATATGCCCTCTCGACCATTAAGATGGAGCCCTGCTGGTTGATCCAAGGTCACGGTTTGTCACATATGATGGGGCTTTTGCTGTTAGCGCCCCCACACTGTGAAACTTTCTTCCTTTGAACTAAGACAAACCAAGTCTCCAACTTCTTTTAAATGTCATCTTAAAACTTTACCTTTTTAAGAAACCTTTTATAAATGTTTGATATTTGTCTTTATTTATACTGTTTTTATGTTTACTCTTGATTATTCTGTAATTGTTTCAATTAACAAATTGCTCTCTCCCCTTTTGCTCTTATTTATGGTGCTATTTTTTAGTGATTAATATTTTATTCTCTTACAATGTTTTTTTGGTGTGTCATTTTTAACTGTTTTATCCTTTTCTGTGACACACGTATATTAACCCTTTTTCAAAAAGTGCTATACAAATAAGTAGGCAGATTGTGTTACTAACTGATCCAGTAGAAAGAATACCAACTGAATGTCGGTTTAGAACCCTGTCAAGTCTAGCCAGAGTTCGATATAACACCGGGACACTTGATTAACCTTAACCTAACCTCATCCTCAACCTAACCCTTAGCTTAACCAAATGCGCACCTTAAACAAATCCTAACCAATAGCTAACCTGTTTCCATGTGAATGCTTTCGTCTAGCTAGGGTGAAACAGATTTTGATGAGGGAAACAGAGTTCAATCCAACGGTGGAGCTTGCTCCATTGAGTAAATGCCCATCCGAGGTTCACTCGTTTTACCTTAGTTTCTATCATTCTCCTTCTTTGCCTACCCTGTCAACGGGGTTCTTCTTCTATTTTTTTAAAACATTTATTTCTAGTTTTTCCCCTTATCCCACCCGATTAACCCAATGGCATATGGCCGGAACTCTTGTCGAATAACTCCACTGGCTCACGTTTCCACAGGAAGGAGATAGTCGTAACACCAGCTTCCTCAAACTCGTGTCGGCTGCTCTCGCTATTTTACACGCTGAAGCCTCGCATCGATTGCATCACCTTCAGGCTGCGAAGGAGGCGTAGGGAGAATGCTTTCAGTTGCTTGGCTGCAGGCGCCCGGGAACGACGAGTTCCCGAACACTACACCGATCTACACCCACTGTCCCTTGGGTAAGGGTGGCCTAATGAATGTCTTACCCCGTGGACGCTCTGGCCGTGACCAGTTACGGCGAGTCTGGGATACGAACCTCCCAGCCACATGACGAGCGGATTGCAAGAACGGCGGTTTATTCCGCTCGGCCACCAGAGCGGCCTTTCTTCTCTTGCTAGATATAGTTACCACCGTCACTTTGGTTGTTCCACCATCAGACATTTCTGCTACTGGGGATAGCTACCAATAATTAATAGAGAAAACAAAAGCGCTATCCTCTTCTTATTTTAGTTGCACAATGCTTGACACACTTCCTTTGTGCCATAATTTGAGCCTTCAATTTCCTGTGAGATTGTACCTGGTGGCAGACAGAATTTGGTTCCCTGTAAGCCTGAAACTGAGGCTTATAGGGAACTAATCTAAATGCCAATGGCGTCATTATTCCATAGCTATTACACTGTGCAATCATAATTTACTTCATAATCATAAATTAAAGCTTAAAAAGTTGTTTACTGCTGCTTTAAAGTGGAAATCTGATTGTGGTAGTGGGGTGTGGTTTAGCCTCAACTGCAAGCGGAGAGAGGAGGCGTGGGTCACGAGAACAGATGCGCTAGTGCTTGATCAGTGATCAGCCTCAGGCAGGGCCTTCCAGAAGGGGGGGAAAAGGGGAAAGCCTTTTTAGGGCACAGCCGCTAAGCGGGCCTAGGAAGGCGAGCAATAATCATCCATCCATCCATCCATTATCCAAGCCGCTTATCCCAATCGGGGTCGTGGGATGCTGGAGTCTATCTCAGCAGTCATTGGGCAGCAGGTGGGGATACACCCTGGACAGGCCACCAGTCCAGCTCAGGGCTGACACATTCACACCTAGGGACAATTTAGTATGGCCGATTCACCTGACCTACATGTCTTTGGACTATGGGAGAAAACCGGAACACCTGGAGGAAACCCACGCAGACACGGGGGGAACATGCAAACTCCACACAGAGGACGACCTAGGATGACCCCAAGATTGGACAACCCGGGGGCTCGAACCCAGGACCTTCTTGCTGTGAGGCGACTGCGCTACCCACTGTGCCACCATGCCGCCCAGCAATAATCATGTTCATCCTAAATATAAGCAACGATAATGGCAATACTTGCCACTGACTGTGAACTGGCTAAACAGGTGGACTTTAAAGACATTATAAAGAACTTTGCATCCAGTAAGACAAGGAAGATGGCTGTATAAGAGGCAAAGATTAAGCCATAAGGAAAGAAATAGCAGTTTCTACTAAGAAATGTGCAGTGCAAGTGTAACAGATCTTTGTTGACCTTGGTGTGTTTAAGTGTGTCAATGAGTTCTATTATGGTGTGTGTGTGCGTGTGTGTGTGTGTGTGTGTGTGTGTGTGTGTGTGTGTGTGTGTGTGTAAGTGAGACAAATATATATATATATATACAACCCCATCTTCACTGGCGTGCAACGCCAAGCACATTTAAACAAGGCAACATCCTAATGCTACCAGTTACTAAAGTGTTACAATAACATCCAATGGCGCAACAGGATCCTGAGTTCTCAGCGGTGGGATGGTGAGCTGGCCGAACCTCCTGTACACTAGTAGGCCAGTGCCACTAATGACAATAATAGTGATAAATGATAATAGAAATAATTAATCAAACTGATTATCAATTTAGTAGTGTGGTGCCTCCACTGAGAAAATACTACACTTACCTAAGGCTAGTGAATGGTGTATCTTCCCAGAATGTAACCAACCTGTGGTTAATGCAGATCTTATAACCCTGCTGTGTACTGGAGTACGGTACAAGCTTATTACCAGCACTCTAAAAGTAAATGAGCTGCCAATACACCCGAAATATAATTAATAATAATAGGATTTATTTGATAATACTGAGAGAGAGAGAGAGAGAGAGAGAGAGAGAGAGAGAGAGAGAGAGAGAGAGAGAGAGAGAGAGGGAGGGAGGGAGGGAGGGGGAAAAAACAAGAGTACCACCCTATTGTTGATCAAGTAAACAGTAATTAAAATTTCACAGGGTGTGACAACCGTTCACAATAAACAGAAAGAAAGTACCAAAAGAATACAAAAATACCCAGCGCTTTCTGTTGGGGCCCGTTGGTGCACATTAAAGCAGTTCTCTGAGCGCAGAGCAAGGCAGCCACCACTACGATGCCCAGGCGACAAGACAAAAGTGTGTGTGTGTGTGTGTGTGTGTGTCAGTATAAGTGATCTTTTCGGGTTATTCACAACCCTTCGCTCCCACGACAGGGAGGCTGTGTGCAGTCCAGAGGATGGAAAGGCGCAGTGCTAGCCGTCGGCTCCCTGGCAGGGCCTCCACCCGCAAGATGGCCACAGGTCGCAACGTTCCGAAAACCCTGGCGACGACAATGGTCCTCCGGTGGGAAACGAAGCAATCAGACCCAAAACAAACCCCACCAGCAAGCACACGACCGTGGGCCAATCGCAACACTCCTGTCCTCAAATGCGGGCCCAGTACACGGCTGTGTACAAAGTCTCTGCGGAACGGGCACTCAGATGGGGCCGCAGAGAGAGGGAGAACATGGACCTCTCTCTTTGGAGTCCTGCTGCGAATTCACCAACCTCCTCCCTTCCCGCGAGGAGATCGACCGTTGCGAATCCCGTGATTTCGCGAGCAAAACAACTCCACGCCACATCACTGGCCAACCACAAAATTCAAACACAAATAACAGAACAAATACACTCCATTGGTCCACATGTTTGGAAACCACACCCACACAGGAAATGTTTAAGACACATAGCATGCTGGTAAATGAAGTACCACAAAGTATGTACAAAAGATTTTTAGATTTTAGAGGTCCTTACATATATATACACTACCGTTCAAAAGTTTGGGATCACATTGAAATGTCCATATTTTTGAAGGAAAAGCACTGTACTTTTCAATGAAGATAACTTTAAACTAGTCTTAACTTTAAAGAAATACACTCTATACATTGCTAATGTGGTAAATGACTATTCTAGCTGCAAATGTCTGGTTTTTGGTGCAATATCTACATAGGTTTATAGAGGCCCATTTCAAGCAACTATCACTCCAGTGTTCTAATGGTACAATGTGTTTGCTCATTGGCTCAGAAGGCCAATTGATGATTAGAAAACCCTTGTGCAATCATGTTCACACATCTGAAAACAGTTTAGCTCGTTACAGAAGCTACAAAACTGACCTTCCTTTGAGCAGATTGAGTTTCTGGAGCATCACATTTGTGGGGTCAATTAAATGCTCAAAATGGCCAGAAAAAGAGAACTTTCATCTGAAACTCGACAGTCTATTCTTGTTCTTAGAAATGAAGGCTATTCCATGCGAGAAATTGCTAAGAAATTGAAGATTTCCTACACCGGTGTGTACTACTCCCTTCAGAGGACAGCACAAACAGGCTCTAACCAGAGTAGAAAAAGAAGTGGGAGGCCGCGTTGCACAACTGAGCAAGAAGATAAGTACATTAGAGTCTCTAGTTTGAGAAACAGACGCCTCACAGGTCCCCAACTGGCATCTTCATTAAATAGTACCCGCAAAACACCAGTGTCAACATCTACAGTGAAGAGGCGGCTGCGGGATTCTGGGCTTCAGGGCAGAGTGGCAAAGAAAAAGCCATATCTGAGACTGACCAATAAAAGAAAAAGATTAAGATGGGCAAAAGAACACAGACATTGGACAGAGGAAGACTGGAAAAAAGTGTTGTGGACGGATGAATCCAAGTTTGAGGTGTTTGGATCACAAAGAAGAACGTTTGTGAGACGCAGAACAAATGAAAAGATGCTGGAAGAATGCCTGACGCCATCTGTTAAGCATGGTGGAGGTAATGTGATGGTCTGGGGTTGCTTTGGTGCTGGTAAGGTGGGAGATTTGTACAGGGTAAAAGGGATTCTGAATAAGGAAGGCTATCACTCCATTTTGCAACGCCATGCCATACCCAGTGGACAGCGCTTGATTGGAGCCAATTTCATCCTACAACAGGACAATGACCCTAAACACACCTCCAAATTGTGCAAGAACTATTTAGAGCAGAAGCAGGCAGCTGGTATTCTATCGGTAATGGAGTGGCCAGCGCAGTCACCAGATCTGAACCCCATTGAGCTGTTGTGGGAGCAGCTTGACCGTATGGTACGCAAGAAGTGCCCATCCAACCAATCCAACTTGTGGGAGCTGCTTCTGGAAGCGTGGGGTGCAATTTCTCCAGATTACCTCAACAAATTAACAGCTAGAATGCCAAAGGTCTGCAATGCTGTAATTGCTGCAAATGGAGGATTCTTTGACGAAAGCAAAGTTTGATGTAAAAAAAATCTTATTTCAAATACAAATCATTATTTCTAACCTTGTCAATGTCTTGACTCTATTTTCTATTCATTTCACAACATATGGTGGTGAATAAGTGTGACTTTTCATGGAAAACACAAAATTGTTTGGGTGATCCCAAACTTTTGAACGGTAGTGTATATCCATAGAGAGAGAGAGAGCGAGAGAGAGAGGGATATAGAGGTGTTGTCATACGAATCACTTGTGGTGAGATTTATCAGAATGGATTCTTCTGTTCTTCATTCTAAGCTGGTGAAACCCAACAGCCATTCATACACACACACATACATTTTGTGTGTCTGTGCCTATGCCTATATAGCCCCTGTTCATGAATACATCTCTTTCAGTTAACATACATCTGTTTAGTAGTAGTAGTAGTAATAGCAAGACAGAGAGAGAGCTGGCGGGGGGGGGGGGGGGTTTGCGAGAGCTTTTAAGGGACCCAGCCAATTCTGTGGGTGGGCCTGGCCTCAGGCATACTCAGCCGACATGCTATTGCTTGATATTCTGCAGTGAGGCTGGATCCCTGACTGACACTGACAATCAGATGTGCAAACACAGCAGACACGAGAAAGGGAGACGAAAGCAGAGAATGACCGCTCCGGCAACGCTGAGCACCAGCAGTGTGAGTGCAAAGGCATTGACTGATTATAAATATTGTAAATAAAATACTGCCGTGTTTTCTCTAACCCGTGTCCGTCCTCCGTCTCTGAACCTTCCCATGGCATGAGACTTGCCACACTGGTGCTTATATCCAAACCGCTTATCCTGCTCTCAGGGCCGCAGGGATGCTGCAGCCTATCCCAGCCGTCATTGGGCGGCAGGCAGGGAGACACCCTAGACAGGCCGCCAGTGATATATTTTGTGTTGCTGGTAAAGACATTAAGGTAAGCACCTCTGCTGTCTTTTGCAGATAATCCAAAAATCTAGATGATGGCTTTAATTTTCATATTCTTGGAAATAGTCTTTTTTTCTAGCTGTGTTTTCTCTCTTTGACTCTGCTTTTTGTTGAGCCTCCCTCTGTCTAGGTCCCTCTTCCCTAGCCCTTACTAGGACATAATTAAAGTATGTGTATATTTGTCAGTTTCCTCAGTTTGTTTGTTGACTCTTCTTGACATATGACAGCTTGGTTGTCCTTGTGAAACAAACTAAATGCACCATCTCCAGATATCCCTGGCATGAACGACAACAGCTTTACAAACAAGACCTATTCACTGGCCTGTAACACAGCAGATGCTCTCAGTAAGCCTTGAAGGAAGGGGGGAAAACAAACAGAAAACAATACCAGTCCCCTCATTGTCAATCTGCTCACTTCATTTTACCTTACACTGCCTTTCTACACACACTCTATACAGACGGAGGGAGGTTTTGTTGTATTTGTTTGTGTGGGTCTGTCGTGAGGTTGTTTGATATCCATCAGTGTGTGTTTACTGGCAGAGACCTTCGTTATTGAGAACGATAGGCTGTCTGTCATTATGGCGACAGGCATGGGCGCAAGTCCATGAATACTGGAATGGCATCCAGCGCTTTACCTGTGCCCCCGTCCATAGGGTTAGTGGTTGTGTCAGGAAGGGCATCCGACGTAAAATTTTGCCAAATCAATATGCAGATTGACAAGCCCATACCGGATCGAACAATGGTCAGCATTGGTGCTGTGCCCTCACAGGGTCCTGATGGAAACTGTAAAATCTGCTGTGGCGACCCCTGAAAAACAGGGAAAAGGCTGAAAGAAGAAAGAAAAAAAAGGCTGTCTGTCATTCTGGTTATTTGTTTGAGTCTGCATGTTTGTCATCCTTCATTCTTTTGTCCTCCATTCACTTTCTCCCACTGTCTACCCTGACCAAACTTCGGAAGTCTAAGACCGTTTGCTATACTTTTTATTATCCCCCCCTTTTTTTATTCTCCCCAATTTGGCCAATTACCCCACTCTTCCGAACTGTCCTGTTTGCTGCTCCGCCCCCCTGAGCCGATCCGGGGAGGGCTACAGACATGCCACATGCCTCCTCCGATACGTGTGGAGTCGCCAGCCGCTTCTTTTCACCTGGCAGTGAGGAGTTTCGCCAGGGGGACGTAGCACGTGGGAGGATCACGCTAGCCCCCCCCCCGGGCAGCGCCCCCGACCAACCAGAGGAGGCGCTAGTGCAGCAACCAAGAAACATACCCACATCCTGCTTCCCACTCGCAGACACGGACAATTGTGTCTGTAGGGACACCCGACCAAGCCGGAGATAACACGGGGATTTGAACCGGTGATCTCTGTGTTGTTAGTAGGCAACGGAATAGACTGCCACACCACACAGATGCCCTGTCCTTTTTTTTTACCTTGATTTAGCACCTTCAAAAAAATGTTGTACCCCAAATGCACGGCATAATTCTTTTTAACACAACCACAGCTAACAATCAGAATTATTATTTTGATCATTTGAAAGACTGCATAGATGCACAGGGCCCAAAACTCATTATTGGAACCCACTTAAAAGATGATCAGTGAAAAGTCTTGAAGGTATAGAAATTATATTTGAACATTTCTGAATGAGGTCAAAACACTAAAGAAAGGAAAGTCAATTTGCAATTGTCTGTTTACATATGAAGTGGCTGTACCCCCCAGACATTTTATTCAGTCTGTTTTGTTGTTTTGCCACTCCTCACAGCAATTCCTGTCAGCCATCAGACAGACTGACATATCACATCCTTCACATTTCCAAGGTGCTTCACATTTCCAAGGTGCGGAAATTTGGTCAGTGCTCCTGCTGCCGGTGGGGATACCGGTCATGTAGGGCCACACAGTTGGACCTAGAGTTCCCCCATGAACTGTTTGAGGGTCATGTGCTTCACCTGTTTTGCTTGGCCAAGCTCATAGTGCATACGCATTAGTGGTGGCAATATCCGAGAAATTAAAGAAAAAAGTGGGCGTCCAGGTAGTGTAGTAGTCTATTCTGTTGCCTACCAACACGGGAATCGCCGGTTCGAATCCCCATGTTACCTCCTGCTTGGCCGGGCGTCCCTACAGACACAATTGGCCGTGTGGGATGCTGGGTGTGGTTATATGTCCTGGTCGCTGCACTAACACCTCCTCTGGTCGGTCGGTCGGGGCGCCTGTTCGGGGGGAGGGGGAACTGGGGGGATAGCGTGATTCTCTCACGCGCTACGTCCCCCTGGTGAAACTCCTCACAGTCAGGTGAAAAGAAGCAGCTGGCGACTCCACATGTATCAGAGGAGGCATGTGGCAGTATGCAGCCCTTCCTGGCTGAGCAGAGGGGGTGGGGCAGTGACCGGGACGGCTCAGAAATGTGGGGTAATTGGCTGGGTATGATTGGGGAGAAAAAAAAGGGGGGGGGTCCAATAAATAAATAAACTATATTTGAACATTTCTGAATGAGGTCAAAACAGTAAAGAAAGTAAAGTCAATTTCTAAGTGTCTGTATACATAGGAAGTAGCTGGACCCCCCCAGACATTTTTATTCAGTCTGTTTTTGTTGTTTTGCCACTCCTCACCGCAGTCCCTGTCAGGAATTAGACAGAAACATAACATCCTTGACATTTCCAAGGTGCTATTCTTACTTTTTTTTTTCCAAAGTTATGCGGCTCTCCTAGGACCTGTGACCTTCTGGCTCGGTCAGTGGGTGGGGCAATGGCAATGGGAATTTGGTCAGTGCTCTTGCTGTTGCTGGTGGGTTACCAGTCATGTAGGGTCACACAGTTGGACATAGAGTTCCCCCATGAACTGTTTGTGGGTTATGTGCTTCACCTGTTTTGCTTGGTGAAGCTCACAGTGCATACACATTAGTGGTGGCAATATCCAAGAAATGAAAGAAAAGAATCAATAAAAAGTGAGATGTTTTGTGGTGGATGCTGTAAAAGTGCAGCTGCTAGTCTGACTGATCAGGCCCCACCATATTCTTGTTGTAGGTTATGATGGGGGTGAGGAATGGGGTTGTCTGTCACAGTTCCGTGGTCATCACTGCCCTGGGTTCTTCTCTGTACACCATCCCCAAAGTAGGCCTTGTGAATGGTGGAGTATATGGACACTTCCAATATGTCCATCCACTTCACAAAGATGAATGGGTCCTCTCTTATCCAACTGATGGATACTCTTGCTGATTTGATGTTCAGAGCATTGGCTCTTCCATGGAGGCAGGGTTTTCTGCTTTCCTAACAAGTCTGTGAAGAGTTTGGGTCCTGTATAAAAGTTGTCAACAAAAATGGTGTACCCTGTTCCCAGATATGCAGGCTTGATCAACGGCACAATGCTGTCATGTGAAAGGCCATTCCCAGAAGCTGTCTTCGATTTCCTTGTGTACACTGTAAAATCCACACTGTCTTTTTTTTGGGGGGGGGGCAGCAAAAAACAGCTGAAACAAATCCAGTAGGGAATGTGGAACTGTTGGATCCAGCTGGACTCCAGGGGTTCTACAAGGCTGGAAGCACTTTGGTTGAGGGTCAACATCTGGGTCAGTTTCCATCTTCCATGCCTGTGCATTTGGGTCTGTCTCTGTGTGCTAGCATGTTAGAGATCTAGATGTTGATGTAGATTTTACCAGATACTTTTATATAAAAAAATGACAAAATCATGGCAAAAACCATAGCAGATGTTTTATCTCCACTAAGAACCACATTTGAGGCATCTGGGTAATGTAGTGTCTGTTTCGTTGCCTACCAACTTGGGGATCGCCGGTTCGAATCCTCGTGTTACCTCCAGCTTCGTCGGGCGTTCCGTACAGACACAATTAGCTGTGTCTGTGGGTGGGAAGCCAGATGTGGCTATGTGTCCTGGTCGCTGCACTAGCGCCTCCTCTAGTCAGTTGGGGTGACTGTTCGGGGTGGAGGGGGAATAGCATGAGCATGGTGATGAGACTCAGAATTTATCCTCCTTGGAGTCGTTGTCAGAGCTATAGATGTCCATGGCTCTTTGTGTCCCGATGTTTACCAAAGCCCGTCGCTAACAGAGCCATAGATATGAGTGGCTCTTTTGTGTACCGATGTTTGGCCGCGCCCGTCGTTATCGGCGCTATTGATTTGCATTTGTTTAGCAGAGATGGTCGTTGGGGGTGTTAGTTTCGACTTCATTATTCAGTGGTCATGAGAGTCGTTGGAGCCGTTAGTGACCGACTGTTGTTCTTGGAGGCTAGGCTTCTTGAGTCTCCTGGGTAGAGATGAAAGGACGGCATTGTAAGTGGGAGATATGGTGTCGCAGACCTCATCCTCTGTTGAGGGATGGTTTTTCCAGTTTCACATAGATGGCTTCCCTCACCCCTCTTTCAAACCATCTATCTTCTCTGTCCAAAATGTGTACATTGCCATCCTCGAAGGAGTGTGTCTTCTCCTTTAGGTGTAGATAGACTGCTGAGTCTTGTCCTGAGGAGTTTGGCCTTCTGTGTTGGGCCATCCATTTGTGTAGTGGTTGTTTGGTTTCTCCTATGTATAGGTCAGTGCAATCCTCATTGCATTGTACGGCATACACCAGATTGCTTTTCCGCGTGTGTGGTACACGGTCTTTGGGATGAACCAGTCTTTGTCGGAGTGTGTTGCTGGGTTTGAAGTATACCGGGATGCGGTGTTTGTTGAAAATTCTCCTGAGTTTCTCGGAGACCCCAGAAACATACGGGATGACTCCACATGTATCAGAGGAGGCATGTGGTAGTTTGCAGCCCTAACCGGATCGGCAGACGGGGTGGAGCAGTGACCAGGACGTTCTCGGAAGAGTAGGGTAATTGGCGTATAACTGGGGAGAAAAAGGGGAGGAAAAAAATCTCCCCCCCAAAAAAACACATTTGACTCACACCATACATTTTCACCAAACCTCCAGAGATGATATCTTTGCTTCTGGTTAGTGTAGCGACGTCAGCAAGGTGTCAATGGAAAGATTTGAATCTGTACTTCAAGTTTTATCTTTTGTTTTATTTTTTTAGCTCTTTTTTAAAAATATGTGAATAGTACATTTTTTGTTTGTTTATTCCTGGCAATAAGGTCCTTAAATTTCTGTGACCTGCCACTTTTACGTCACATAAAAAAACATGTTCTTGGGTTAGAGAAGAATTTAGCTTTGTGAAAGCACTTCTTTGTATAGCTCACATAGGATGTTTACAGTTGCACTGAAATAGCTTTCATTACACTATGCAGTGTAACTATGTGCTCTGTCGGAGCTATACTGTACTTGTCAGAGGTTTATCATGTATAGGTGTCAATGTAACACAGAAAAGGAACCAAGATAATAATAATAATAATAATTAGGCTGCCTGGAACTGGCAAAGACCGAGTACATATAGGGACAACAAGGCAGCAGCATACCTGCACTGGAAGATCTGCAGGAGTTACAAGATCAAGATGACTGAGAAGTGGTACAAACATCAGCCAAAAACGGTCACTGGGAACAATGATGTCACCATCCTCTGGGACATGCCCATCCACACTGGCAGAGAAATAACAGCCAACAAGCCCAACATCGTTATCAAGGACAGGAAGCAAAAGAGGTGTATGCTCACTGACATGGCAATACCATCTGAACAAAACACCTCAGTGAAAGTCACAGAGAAGCTGACCAAGTATCAAGAAGTGGAGATTGAAATCAACAGGATGTGGGGTATGAAGACCGAAACAACACCAGTGGTCATCGGCGCTTGAGGTCTCATGAAGAAACGCATGGAAAAGTTCACCAACCGTATCCCAGGCAACATCAACGTCCATGCAGTCTAGAAGATCGCCCTGCACGGAACAGCCCACATTTTACAATGAGTACTGTCAATCAAGTGACATCTGCCCTATAGTGCCTCAGGTCCATAGTTTGGACCCAGCTCTACAGGATGTAAAACAGGAAACGTGAAAGAAATAACAACAACAACAATAATAATAACTTGGTTTAGCCTGTGATGGACTGGCAGCCTGTCCAGGGTGTATCCCCGCCTGCCCCCCAATGACTGCTGGGATAGGCTCCAGCATCCCCACGACCCCGATTGGGATAAGCAGCTTGGATAATGGATGGATGGAATAATAATAATAATAATAATAATAATAATAATAACTCAGCTAATAATAATTTAGATAATTTAACTGGAATAAGTGCCTTATTCATGAGTTATTGTTGATGAGCCTGTCCGCCTATGTCCGCCTGCACTTAAATGTGTTGAGATGTGTGGGTGTGTATATATCTCTGTGCAGAAGTATGTGCATATAATGATATATAGCTGTGTATGTGTGTGTGGGCATATACAGTGCATCCGGAAAGTATTCACACCCCTTCACTTTCCCCACATTTTGTTATGTTACAGCCTTATTCCAAAATGGATTAAATTCCTTTTTTTCCCTCATCAATCTACATACAATACCCCATAATGACAAAGTGAAAAAGGTTCTGTAGAATTTTTTGCAAATTTATTAAAAATAAAAACGGAAATATTGCATGTACGTTAAGTATTCACACCCTTTGCTATGACACTCAGAATTGAGCTCAGGTTCATCCTGTTTCCACTGATCATCCTTGAGATGTTTCTACATCTTGATTGGAGTCCACCTGTAGTAAATTCAATTGATCGGACATGATTTGGAAAGGCACACACCTGTCTATATAAGGTCCCACTGTTGACAGTGCATGTCAGAGCAGAAACCAAGCCATGAAGTCAAAGGACTTGTCTGTGGACCTCAGAGACAGGATTGTATCAAGGCACAGATCTGGGGAAGGGTACAAAAAAATTTCTACAGCTTTGAAGGTCCCAAAGAGCAGTGATCTCCATCATTCATAAGTGGAAGAAGTTTGGATCCACCAGGACTCTTCCTAGAGCTTGCCGCCCAGCCAAACTGAGCAATCAGGGGAGAAGGGCCTTGGTCAGGGAGGTGACCAAGAACCCGATGGTCACTCTGACAGAGCTCCAGCGTTCCTCTGTGGCGATGGGAGAACCTTCCAGAAGGACAACCATCTCTGCAGCACTCCACCAATCAGGCCTTTATGGTAGAGTGGCCAGACGGAATTCTCTGCTCAGTAAAAAGCACATGACAGCCTGCTTGGAGTTTGCCAGAAAGCATCTAAAGGACTCTGAGACCACGAGAAACAAGATTCTCTGGTCTGATGAAACCAAGATTGAACTCTTTGGCCTGAATGTCAAACGTCACGTCTGGAGGAAACCAGGCACCTCTCATCACCTTGCTAATACCATCCCTACAGTGAAGCATGGTGGTGGCAGCATCATGCTGTGGGGATGTTTTTCAGCAGCAGGAACTGGGAGACTAGTCAGGATCGAGGGAAAGATGAATGGAGCAAAGTACAGAGAGAACCTTGATGAAAACCTGCTCCAGAGCACTCAGGACCTCAGACTGGGGCGAAGGTTTACCTTACAACACGACAATGACCCTAAGCACACAGCCAAGACAACGAAGGAGTGGCTTCGGAACAAGTCTGTGAATGTTCTTGAGTGGCTCAGCCAGAGCCCAGACTTGAACCCCATTGAACATCTCTGGAAAGACCTGAAAATAGCTGTGCAGCGACACTCCCCATCTAACCTTACAGAGCTCGAGAGGATCTGCAGAGAAGAATGGGAGAAATATCCCAAATATAGGTGTGCCAAGATTGTAGCTTCATACCCAAGAAGACTTGAGGCTGTAATCACTGCCAAGGGTGCCTCAACCAAGTACTAAGTAAAGGGTGTGAATACTTATGTACATGCAATATGTCAGTTTTTTATTTTTAATACATTTGTAAAAAATTCTTCAAAACCTTTTTCACTTTGTCGTTATGGGGTATTGTGTGTAGATTGATGAGGAAAAAAAAGGATTTTAATCAATTTTGGAGTAAGGCTGTAACATAACAAAATGTGGGGAAAGTGAAGGGGTGTGAATACTTTCCGGATGCACTGTATGTATTTAGCACTAGATGTCTGACTATTGAATGGTTCCAACTGTAACAAGCAAAAAGCCCTTTTGTTTTCTTATATGTTTAATTGATGATTTTGTTTGCCTTGCTTTCTTTTTTTCTCTGATTTGTTTTTTGTTTGGGTGTCGGGGGGGGTTGTGTGTTTTAACTGTGTGTATATTTTTAAGTGATAAAAAAACTATAAATAAAGTCAAAAAAAGTAAGGAAAGGAACTAATGTGAGGTGTGAGACACAAATTGCAAAATAAGAATAAAACAGTAAGGTTTGCACACTGGAATGCTACCAAAAACTAATTTATTTGGCAATGTTTCGATCAATCAGATCCTCCTCAGGCAACGTTGCTGAATAAATTAGTTTTGGGAGGCATTGCAGTGTGCAGACCTTCCTCCTTTGTGAAATTAACTTAAGGTCATTAAAGACTTTTTTTAAAATTATTATTACATATTAAACCTTCGTGTTCATAGCCTGCTAACAAAGCGACAACTGCTTTGCAACTTGAAAAAGCCAAGTCAAGTCAATGTTATTTGTACAGTCCAATATCACAAATTACAAATTTGCCTCAAGGGGCTTTACAGCAATACAACATCCTGTCCTAGACCCTCGCATCGGATAAGGAACAACTTACTAAAAAATCCTTTTAACAGGGAGACAAACTAGATAGAAACCCCAGGGAGAGCAACAGAGGAGGATCTCTCTCCCAAGACGGACAGCGTGCAATGGATGTTGTGTTTACACAATTTACACAATACAACATTGAAAGAGGATAACAGAATTATGATGGAATTACAAAATATATGAAGAATATGATGAGGAGGATGCCAATCAGTGTCCAGACTATTCTGCTTCCTGCGTGCGTGGCTCTACACGAAGTGACAGATAGCCAAACAGATGTGCTAGGCACTGAAAGGGTTAATGATGACTCAGATGTGGAAATTGAAGGCTGTTTACTTGTTAATCTTCCGCCAGCTTGCTTTCTTACAATGCCAAAAACTCTGTGAAACTGTAAATAAATACAGAAGAAAATGTTCTTCATTTACATAAAAAATGTAGAAATTTAAATATTTGCTTATTACAACAAAACTAGACAGATGGCTACACTACATGTGACAAAAAAGGGTTTAAGTAATTATCTATAAATCTTTACGAATATTAAATAAAACAACAAAATATTTATCGATTCTTATCTATAAAGATGTACCGTATGATATAAATTTACGAACAAACTTCTCCAAGGCTCAACACCGGCGTATGCGATGGATTAAACAAAAGAATGCTCTGGGCACATTACCACGCAGATCTCAAAAACAAGATGGCTGGTCTGAACTATGACCCTAACCATGTGATCGCAATTGACCAATAGTAAACAAGTACTTTAAAGTATGCTGTCAGTTTAAAATAACCACTAGGAGGCACTACAACGCTCTTCACCTACATGTATAACATTTTACCAGACACCACTGGAACAGCCCAGGACCTGAGCCACGCGACCGGCATCACCGTGTAAAAAAACTAAAACAAAACAAAAACAAATAAATAAAAGAATTAGTCACTAGAATCACATCAGAAAGGTCAATTGATTT